>NC_137921.1:14983941-15008941 GCF_963457725.1 Sprattus sprattus | reverse complement strand
TGTCGAAATCATAATGTAAGATGTTTAACAAACCAACCCGATTGGAAATCATGTGCAACTTCAGTTTTATTATGTGCAACTTAAGTTATATTGAAAAGAAAGAACAATTATGCCTCGCCAATTGATGTAAAATGACTGATACACAATAGCCGTGATACACAATTAAGCTGCACATTTCAACATGTTCAAGCATCCAGAATTATTACCAAGGTAATGACGATTGTAAAACAAGTCATTTGTAAATCCGTCAAAAACGTCCGCGAGATAAGAGTGTAAACGATTGTGAAGATCACTGACGTTACCTAACGTACCACTGATCCCTACCGGAAGTATACTGTCCTCAAAATGGCCTCCTGTGCGGACGTTCAAGAGACTGCCGTTGCACCCCCTTGGTATGAACGAGCAATAGGTCAAAGGTCAAAATAGACCATGATTTTAGGCTGGGAGAATTTGTGGTTTGGGGTTGCAATATTTGTTTTTGTTTATTTACTAGTGTGGTTTATAGAATAGAATACAAAAGGTAGAACAAAAGAACAACAGAAAAGGTAAAGGACAAAAACTGGCTTTCATAAATCACAATAGTTAATTTGTATACTTTGTAAAATAACCATAATGTATGTGTGTGCATGAAAATAATCATAATCAGCTTCAGTAAGACATTCGGTGGCCTATTAATGTAGTTGTCTGGAGTCTTCCTGGTTGCTTTGTTGAAGTGCTCGTATTGGAACAAAAACAGATTTAGTTACTGTAGATTCCATTGTGACAAAGTGTTCATTTATTTGTGTATTTATTTATGTTATTATCATTCTCTTTAACGCAGAAATTCCTTGAAACTCCAGAGCACTTTGTGATCCCAGGCTGCCCAAATTCTTTACCTCCTCCCCACCTGTTGCCACGGAAACTGACAGCAGCACAAGTGAAGAGCCGATTCCCCCAGCAGGTGGAGCTGAAGGGCTACTGCCCCGTTACCTTCGGGGATGGGCAGCTGAGGTACAGCCATGGTCACAGTTTTAAAAACACAAAACACATCACTAGTTCTAAACCAGAAATACCACATGGTTGTCTAGGTGTTCATACGTTATCATGTAAAGTATTATGTTTGACCTTGTGAGCCATGACATAGGAGATAGGACACAAACTAACAACCTCATATTCATCTCACAATGGGGTTATTGATCTTATAGCTTAACAAATCCTCAGATTTCCACTCAAGAGTGCGTAGACATGGTCTCTGTAGTAGCCTGCATCTCTTCCCAGGTACGAGACCCTGGTGAGGGGGAACATGGAGTTTGCCATAGAATACCGGGAGAAGATCTACGTCTTCGAGAATGAGGAGAAACAGAAGAAGTTCCTCAGGTGAGTTCTAACTAGTGTTGCACCGATGCCATTTTTTGGCTCCGATACCGATACCGATACCTGGCTGTGCAGTATCGGCCGATACCGATACCATACCGATACCACTGTTTGAAATTTGAAAAATATTTTTTTTTAATCAATGGTTTGGTCCCATGTATAATACTAGTGTAACAGTAAGAAAGTCAAATTACATTTCTTGACAGTTTCAGCACTTCAGACATAACTGAGGACTAGTCCTCTATAATTGATGGTTTACCTTACTGAGCAGCACAGTGGCTTTTCTGATTTTGAACACAATAGAGTTAAAGTTTGGTCAGTTCTTTTTTTTTTTTTCTTTCCCTGTATTGTTTCTTTGTGTGTTTGTTTTGTTTGTGGACCAAACCATTGATAAAAAAAAAAAAAAAAAAAAAAAAAAAATTAAAAAAAAAAAAAAAAAAAAAAAAGTATCTGCACTATTTGTTGGTACTCGCCGATACCGATACCACCATTTTAGTGCTGTATCGGGGCCCTATCCGATACTGGTATCGGTATCGGTGCAACACTAGTTCTAACCAGGCAATGAAGGAACGTGGAGGAACACTGTCTGGGCTTTGGTCTGACTCATGATGCCCACTCTGAGTCTTATAAAGGGCAGGTGAACTGCTTTAGATGTTGTGGGAGTGGGTTTCATTTTAAGACATGCACAGGCATATACAGTATGTGTGCATATACACTAGAAAGGTTATGTTTATTGTATCTTTATATTTTGCTGTTGGGTATTATCATGTATGCTGTTGAATACCTGTACATCTGATTTTCACACAATGAAAGGTTTATGTTAACAGAATTCATCCCTCTCTCTCTCTCTTTCTCTCTCTCTCCCCCATCTATGCCTTGTTTTTACTCTCTCTCCTTCCCTCCATATCTTTCCCTCTCTCTCTCTCCTTCTCCCTCCTTGTCTCAGGATGCCTCAGTTGTACTGGGACCAGAAGCTCCCCCATAAATTGCCCCCACTTGGAGAGCCAGTTCAGCTCACCTCTCTGCCCATGCTGGGCTATCTGGAGCAGGTCAGAGTTCAACCACACTGCCCTTCAGTCAACACAACACTGATGGCAGCGGGTGCTTTTACATTACAATACCACACAGCCATCTGAGTTGCTCTAGAAGGAAAGTCTTTAGGCTTATCTCAGAGTGCAGCTCAGTAAATATCCCTGGAATAAGGTCCATAGAGTAATTGCACATACTCAAACCATTTACTCATTTCATTTACTGTGATTTATACCATAATACTGATATTATTGTCACTGGTGTGTTCTTCAGCTGATAGAACCCTGATGAAAGATGTTAGCTTCCCATCAGAATAAGATAAAGTTTGTGGAGTTGTATGATTGGAATCATAACCCTAATACTTGTAATTAGTGGTACGTTATTGGTTACTTACTCTTATTCGTCTTAAAATTAGGGCTGTCAATCACTAAAATTATTTTTACTAATTAATTGCACATTTTTAAATGAATTAATCACGATTCAAATTTAGTTTTTCTTCTTAAGACTAAATCTTATAAATTATCGAGTAATCAAATGCTACAAATGACAAATGCTCCATAAAACTTTAGTTTGTCTTCCATCATTTTGGTTCTTAAACAGAGACTCCTCGCCCAACAATCCCTCAGCTCTCTCCATCTTCAACTACCGCAGTGATTCTCAAACTTTTCTGTCATTCCCCACTTTGAACAAGGGGGGCTTTTCAAGCCCCACCTGTCCCTCATCGCTCCCATAAAATGGTAGGCCAAGCTTAAAATTATCAATTATTTAAATAACCTCAAGTCATTACAAATATCATCTTATTTAGGTCAGCAAATGTATATTGCTTGGAGTGATTTCATGTTTCATGTTGTAGTGTGTTGTTGCTATGGACACGCACACATGGGCGGATTATGAAAACATCGGTCAGGACGTGTAACAAAATACACTGCTTCCAACCACAAATAAGAGATACATTTAAGCCACCTCTGATATTAAGAAATACAAAGTCTAAAAACAATTGACGTTACATTCTAACATGTGACGGTTAGCACACCATTCATTCATAGCTCTGTTGGTGGCCAACATTAGCATTTATTAGCCAGCTGTGTTGTAATCTGTTGTTGCTCTGATTCTTGGTGTAATGCGTCTAAAAGTAACTTGCTGTGTTTAGTTAAGATACCGTCTAAGTACTTTCCATTTCTTGTGTATAATTGTTTCACTCATAAGTTTTCAGCTGACATCAATAAAGGAGCAAGGTGAGTGAACGGTAGCCTTCACACAGCACAACTAAACTAAACCAAATTTAAAAAAAAAAAGTTGCGTTAATTGCGTTAAAATATTTTCTCGCGTTAATCGGCCGGATTAATCGCATAGATTAAAGCGCTAACGTTGACAGCCCTACTTTAAATACATTTCATTTCGGTAAGCTATTTATCTGATACAACATCGGGGGCAGATGGTGTTTTCCTATCAGAGGAATGCACAGCTTGAGTATGTTCATCGAGGGTCAAGAAGAAAGATAGGGAATGTAGTAAGGGAAAGAGTCCTGTATAAATTTACATTTCAGCTGAATGTGGCTATGGCACAATAGCCTTACAATCAGACTCTTGTGCTATTTATTATTTCCTATACTTACACTGTTTGTGTGTGTGTGTGTGTGTGTGTGTGTGTGTGTGTGTGTGTGTGTGTGTGTCTTTGTAGGGTGTGGCAAAATCCATAATTAAGGCCATGACTGCAGTGGGATGTCTAAAGCCAAAGTTCCCCTACCTAAATGTGAAGAGATCTGCTTTGCTGTATGTGGCCTTCTACCTCAAAGGTAAAAACAATTATTCATTACCTAAACACACACATATCACAGACATAAAAAAAATGTTAGCGCATAATCCGAAGATCTGAATACCAGACCTGAAGCACTGGCCTAGTTTGGTTTGCATGTCATGTTCAAATTAAGTTCAAATGTGCAGTGTGTGGCAAATAACATCATCCCATATTGTATGAAGCAATTTAATATTGTCAATATAGCTCAATAAGCTTGCACACACACCTCTCTCTCTCTCTTCTCCTCCTCCTCTCAGTATCTCCCCCTCTTCCTCCTCCGTCCTGTGGTCACTGCTGCTTTTTAACAACCTTATGTTCCCCCTTTTCTTTATTTAGATGAGAAAAAAAACACAACTGAAAGTGTTTGATTTTTCCTTAAAAGTTTCCATTCATAGAACAGCGAATGAATATGTGAAAGTCGAAACCACAGACTTCCTCACTTCCTCAATTCTACATCTCACTCTCAAGTGATGATTCTTGTCAAAACCTGTCGCTGTGAAGCACTGCAGCGAGGTGTTCAAGGCACTGAGATTGAAAACATTCTTATTGCAAAGTATATGTCCCCATTCACTAGCTCTCTGTTCATGTGTCCCCATTCCCTAGCTCTCTGTTCATGTGTCTTTTCAGTATTCTTCATTTTGCACAGCACCTTGTTCCCTCTTCTGTTGTTGTTTTTAATGTACAATATAAATAAAGATTACTTGAGCTACTTTCTCATTAATTAACCATCTCTCTCTCTCTCTCTCTCTCTCTCTCTCTCTCTCTCTCTCTCTCAGCATTTAACCCACGTCTCTCAGATTACACCCGCAATAAGTACAAGCGCCAGCTGGCCCAGTTCGAGGAGAACTGTGAGCTCATCACCTACCTGGGCCTCACCATGACAGCGAAGTACAAGTTGTCTCAGCAGCAGCCCATTGACTTTGAATATAAACTGCAGCGCTTCCTTGCTCTGGAGACTTCCTGTGGATCAACTCAACTAGCTGGCAGATAAAAGCATTTCATGACTCTGATTGTGTGGTTTCATGATGCAACTCTGTGAATTTTTTTTCTGAAAGAGATTTTACTCTGACATTGCTCTTCATTTCAGTGTCTGACGTCTATATTTATATCATTCATTCACCACTGGATTACTTTTTGTTCAAGTACGGATTAAAAGAAATGTAAAATTCTGATGTCACCTGACTTCATTATTTCTATGAATAATTGTAGGCACTATTCACAAGACGTATTTAACAAAAAATAGCGTTTTTATCTTTATTAATGAAGGTGTTAAAAGAAACATAAAAAACGAATCAATTTAAATCGGTCAATTATTAGGACAGAGCCCGTCAAGAGGCTTTGCTTTGGACAACAAATGCGATTGAAGCAAGGACACCTCATTTCCGTTTTGTAATTTTGGTTACTATGGCTACCCGACGTTTGTTTACAAGTCCACGCTCCTGTAAAACAAACTTTATATGGAAGAGGTGCCATGGCGTCCACTCAGCTTATAGAAGTTGTTGGTCTTATGAAAGAGCATCATTTTCAATTCGCGAAGGGCATTGCTGAGGTAAACGTTTATGTCAGTGATACGCCACTGTTGTTTCTGGAGAGTCAGGAAAACAACTGAATCTCCCATGACTTCCTCTTGCTAATCCAGGGACTAAAACAGAAGTTTCCATCATCGTTCGCAGATCTGACAGTTCATCCGCTACTGGAATGCGATTGGCATAGATACCTAGAAAACAAGAAAAAGGTACGTACGTAGGTTAAGTAGCTTCGTGAGTTTGTCAAGCTTTTATTTTATGCCTATGCATAGCCTACTCCTAAGAAAACATATACTCTCTACAAAGCGGTCGCTATGAATAAAAGAGTATCTGATATCTTTGCTGCTAGAACTTGACTAAACGTGCTCTTATGAAGGTAGAAGCGCAAATCTATGGGCGATTATAAGTATGATTTTTTCCCCTTTGGTGTGCGCCATGGCTAGGAGCTAAGAGGGGAGGTATGGCAGTTCAACGCCCCGCTAATGGTTTACCTCAACGGACGGTTAATTGGAGACGAAAAGGAATTAGCTCGATGGGCAGTCGACGTCTGGGGGTTCACGCTTCACCGGCCCCACGCGCTGAACATGGCCCTTGCTGAAGAATACTACAGCAACCACCTGCGCCAGACAGGGGCAAGTTATACCCACATGAACACCCAGACATACAAAGTTATAAGTCATATTTATAGGATTTGTATTGTAAAATGATATATAGTCCTGGTATAAAACGTATTATTCATGTTCATTTTCATATGTACTAATGTAAAACAATAGCTAGCTTACTGTATGTCAGCACAGGTTTATGGTACTGTCCAAGGAGTGGTTCTGTGATTATGATGGTGAATAAATGACTCAATTCAAGAGATAAATGGTGTCTCTTCTATGTGCACTGTGCAGCATGTGTTTGTGTACATGGATGTAGAGATCAGAGGACAGGTTGCTGGGCGACTACTGTTTGAGGTAAGACGAGTCAGAACTGTGAAAAGTAAAAAAAAAAATATATATATATTATATATATATTTTTTTTAAAATCATTCACTCAAACATGTTGTGTGTGTGTGTGTGTGTGTGTGTGTGTGTGTGTGTGTGTTTGTGTTTTCCAGCTGTTTTGTGATGTGTGTCCAAAAACATGTGCAAACTTCCGAGCTCTCTGCACCGGAGAGAAGGGTCTATCTGACAGTGATCTGATGCTCTCTTACAAAAGCTCCTTATTTCACAGAGTTGTACCTAACGGGTGGATCCAGGGAGGAGGTACTCTTCACAAGCACACACACACACAAACAAACACAAACATGCACACCTGTGTACACATAAGTAGTTATAGACCATTGAATTGGCAAATGTTGTAATCAATGATGGGGTGTGTGTGTGTGTGGTCTGTATGATCTACTGTTTTTTTTAGATATCAACCCTGCTGGCAAAGGCAATGGTGGAGATTCGATTTATGGCCCAACATTTGAAGGTATTGCCCTCTGATCATTCTTACTTCTTACTGAACACACACACCCTTTGCAGAGTCACAGGTGTTCTGAACCACAAACACTCACCATGGCTATTTCTGATTTCTTACGTGAAGAAAAGAGGAATCAGGCCTCGGAAGACTGAGTAACGTCAGTCTTGTCCAAATCTCACCGATTGTCCATTGGTGTTTCTAATAAAGCTGCTCTGCAAATCCACTCTTAGATGAGAGTTTTGCCGTGCCACATGCCAAAAGAGGCATTCTGGGAATGGCCAACCAGGGTCCCCATAGCAACGGATCACAGTTTTACATCACCCTGCAGCCGGCACTGTGGATGGATAGGAAATATGTGGCCTTTGGGTAAATATGGAAATTTGTGTTGTACTATTATGACTTGAAATTTAAACCTCTCTATTATTATCCAGACGTCAGCTTGACCTTAAGAAATTTGTGTGTGTGTGTGTACATATACAGTATGTGTGTGTGTTTATTTGTTTGCTTCTTCAGGCAACTGGTTGAGGGCTCTGAGGTACTCAAAAGGCTGGAGGACGTGCCCACCCAGAATGAGAGACCCAAAGTGGACTGTAGAGTGGTGGCTTGTGGAGAGCTACAGCTGTGACCTGTATCAAACACACACACTGTGCTTGGTCTCAAAAAAGCAGAACATCATAGAGCTATATTTGTCAGTACACTTTCACTCGTTTTCATGTTTTTTTTTAAGCTCACTTAAACCTCCTTACTTTAAAGATAATAAAAATCTACAAAATGTTTTAGTGTGTAGAGCGCTTTGAGCATGTGTAGGATCTGTTGAGTTTTACGCACAGTGCACCGTATAAAATCCATCAGAGCGGAGGCTAAAAGCTCATCAAATATTTATGCTCTTGGCTCACCAGCGGTCACACTGCTGTTGCTGTTCATCAAGGTAACTGTTTGTTACACAGATATGAAACGTTGCAGTAGAGGGCCAGCGAAAAACATGGCCGATGTCAAAGGTCAGGCCACACTACTGTGTTTATTGCAGCAGTACAACAGTGTTGAGTGGTTGAATGGTTATGAAAGCAAGCTCATCAAGTTGAGAAATAACTTGGGAACCTTGAAGCACCGCGACTGTCCCTTAATATTGCATTGGACAGATGAAGTGAGGAAGAGACAACATAGACAACAGCAAAATCCATGTTTTTGTAAAAAGGCAATTTATCTCATGAACAAGGTCTGATGGTCCGCTGAAACATAAACACAAAAGCATGAACAGGTCGACTGGTCTCATAGCCTAGTAAATGCTCATGCTGATGCATTTGGTCAGGTTCAGTACACCAGTCAGCATCTATAGGTGCTTTCAGACCCGGACATTTTTTTATTGTTCTAAGAGCTGTTGGAGGAAGTACCCCCTTTTTTTGTGTGTGTCTGTGCGGCAGGAACTTAAAACGATCATAGCTCTTAGAATGCTGATTTGAGGTAGATAGGATGTATTGCCCCGACTGGCTTAGGCCTATTAGCTCACACAAAACATGAGCTAGGAACCTGAAAACTTCTTCATCCTGGTCGTTGGCTGTTGGCTTTACAAGAAGGGACAGCACTAATGCATAAGCAAGGCACGTTTATTTACATACCATATTTCCTACACAATGTGCTTTACAGAAATAAAAGCATAAGTAACATCCAAATTAAATAAAACACTTAAAGCAGCATAAGGAGATCTGTTCCAAAACGACCTAAAAGTATTGCAAAAACCTTGCAAACACCACCAACAGCCCAGTTGACACTGATAGAAGCTTGCCAACACACTAACTGGTGTCTTTTGGCAGTTTAGCTGTCCATGTCATGCTTTACTTCCATTTTTGCAGGCAGGGTATTCCAGCGAGGTATTAAGGAACACATAGGGCATATCCTGGATGGCTAGTGGGAAAGACACAGGTGTTTATCTGTCCTTCACATGACCATACGCTATACAAATGAATTTGAGGATGATACCAAAACTAGTTGCCTATAAAACCATACCTCAAAAAAATTGGTATTGCATAGTGTTACTTTAAGAGTGACAAAAAATAGGATATAATATATATACATGCATTATACATACGTTATACATTTAAACGGTGAAATGCATTTATTTATCGTGGGTAATAACTTATTTTGGTTCACCAAACTTCACATGGAGGTCACACAATAACCTTTGTCAGTTTTGGACAATGTTTGTGCAATTCTGCAGGTATTGAGGCTAAGAGCTTCCTAAGTGGCCTCGTCTTTCTTTTCTTCCCACCTTTCACGGATCTCTCTTGAATTAGTAGGCTAGTGTCTTTTTGACGATAGGAGAAAGGAAGGAAACTGGGAAGGATGTAGGATTTGACGAGCGTCGTACGTCAACTCGTCTCGCACATCGAGAAAACAAGAAACCTGCCACATGACTCGAGGAAAGCAGGAAGTAGGTGGAAACGAATCACCTACTGCTGAAAGCCCGCATCTACCACGAACCACTTTCTCAGTGCCATCAGCGTTGTACAAGGAGAGGAAAGTAATCGAAAAAATGTATTGGAGACTTTTTCATGTGACACTATTTCTTGCCGTTTTCGCAGGAACGACATATGCGCAATCTGGTGAGTGTAACTGTATACTTAACATGAACTTAGCTAGTCGGCCAAAGTGGACAGCGTTGGCTAGACCGTTTTACGTGTCTCTTGAAAGCTAGGAGCCAAGCTATGTTAGCCCGCTCGCTACTTAGTCGTGCCTTGAGGATATCCAATTGTCCTGGGCATAAGTATCCCTGTGTGTTTCTACGGTAGAATGGTCATTGACATGCCAGCAGTGGTATGAGTTTTAAAGATTGTATGTGTTTTGTCGTATAAAAAATATGATGTGTAGAGACACGATATATCTCTGGCTAACGATACACCTAACGTTATCAACCAATGTTTGATAGCTAACTGTCTATCTATCTAGCTAGCTTAAGTTAGAAGAACACCCTAGATAAGTTTTAGTTTACCAGGGAAATTACACGTACCGTTAGTTTGCTTCTAAACTGATATTTTAATTTCGCCCACTAACATCGCTAGGCTTGACCAACTCGGGCCTTTTCTTCTATGTCATTGGGTCATTAAATGGTGTAATTTGATAGTTGTGGCGTCTGTGGTTCTCAGTTAGCCAACATGTGTTTGCCTACCATCCAGCTGTTTATTATGTAATCGGCTAACAGTGCCCCTGGCTGTTGCCTCAACATTAAATTTAAATGTATGACGTTGTGCAATGAAGTCCTGTGTCTTGTTGAGATCGTATGGCAAGCTGCAGAAGTCACAAGGGCTACGGACGGTTAAGGACAATTATTATCTGGCCTTGTCTCATTTTACCGTGGGACGCGGAGGCTGAACGTTACATCCAAGTGTGGCAAGTGGGTCAAAAGAAAAAATTTAACCACTGTCAGATTATCACGAGTATAGCTTGCGGTCGTGTCTACAAATACAACATTATTCTTTAACCTGTTTAAGCTGTGTTAACTTGTGTATCTGTCGGTGACTTCAATTCAAATGTCGACCCAGGTCCCCCCTGTCTCATCCAAGAAGAACGAGGCCATTTCAAAGACCACACTTACATTTTTAAGACCACGTCGAAATCCTTGTTGCGTCTTTGAGTTGGTGTACAGTCATGTTCCCGTGTGACCCAGTAAATTAATAATTAAAATTGGAACAAAAGTGATTGATTCAAACGCACATTAGTCGGCTGTTAAATAATTACCGACGCGTGGCGGAGGAGCTGTTTCCTGGAATGCTGTGTGCGTCAATGCAAGAATGAAATACAACTCACAAAAAAAGAAATCACGCAAGACATGTTTGTACTTCTAGTTCAGCAATAAAGAACAGAACAACATCTTTCCAGGTACAACCCATAATTCTGATACTCTCCAGCATGCCTGGCAGAGATTAAGGATTTGTAAGATCCCACCTATGCTTAACTTGGAGGTAAAATTAAGACATCTTTGGAATATGTAGTAGAGTAGAACTGGACTGGTTGATTATGAGAGAGAGGACCAGACATAATGCTTTGTTTTCTCTGTCCCCCCTCACAGCTGATTGTGCCTCTTTAACGCTTTGCGCCATATGCCAAAACAACACCGACTGCGGCTGGCTGGATTGTGGAGGTACGTTTTCGTTTCTCTCTCCCTCACTGCAACTGTATGCTGTGAGTGCATTCACGCTCTTGCATGGCTGTAAGTGCTGGTTTGGGAGCTCTGAGAGTGTGTCCACCAGAGAGGAATTGTGTGTTTGTGTGTGTGTGAGATAGTTGTGCACACATTACCTGGAAGCGATCTCTAGATAGTCTTTACTTTCTCTCTCTCTCTTCCATCTAACCTACCTTCCGCCTCCCTGTTGGTGTGATGGGAGAAAGAAGAGCACTTCTGTAATGTGTGTGTATGTGTGAGTTTTGCAGAATGTGTGGTGGGTTTTGAGTTTCTCTCTCTCTCTCTCTTTCTCTCTCTCGGTCTCTCTGTGTGTGTGTCTTACACATAAACACTTTTGCTCTCTCTGTCACACAGACACACACACACACACACACACACACACACACACATATTCTGTGCCCTATATAGTGTCCTGTGAGTGGGAGTTCTCGCTGTTCTGTGAAGAAGTGTCAGTGTTGAACTGAATGTGCCTGGCGAAGCTTTGGATTCCCTCCTGACCACCTGCCATTGTGGCAGCTCTGTTGTGTTCAGAGTGGAGAGGGTGTCCATAGCCACAACATACAGAATACAGGTGTGTGTGTGTGTGTGTGTGTGTGTGTGTGTGTGTGTGTGTGTGTGTGTGTGTGTGTGTGTGTGTGTGTGTGTGTGTGTGTGTGTGTGTGTGTGTGTGTGTGTGTGTGTGTGTGTGTGTGTGTGTGTGTGTGTGTGTGTGTGTGTGTGTGTGTGTGTGTGTGAGAGTGTGTCTTGGTACCTGTATAGCCAATTTACAAATGACGTTAACTTGGTTAGCCCAGCAACAATCTAACCAATGATGGCTGTGTGTGTGAGGGGATGGGGAATGGAGCATGAGTTTTGAGTGGCGTGACTTCTATATGCTGGCAGAGTGGAGAGAAATTGACAGGATGCCTACGGATGAAGATGTCTTGAATTCTTCTGTGTATTTGGGGAGTCAGTGTAATGCGTGTTACTGATCACTGTTGGGCTGGGAAACCCTGGCAACTCCAGGATCAGCACTTTCTTGCAGTTGAAAACACATACACAAATAACATCTCTAACTCACTTACTCACACGGAAACACACAGAGTGAAGCAGGAAGAATTTGTAAGTTCATAAGTTCATACACACACACACACACACAAGTGTATGCACATGCGAAGGAGAGAATCGAAAGGAAGAGAGAGGAAGAATGGCAGGAAGGAGGTGATATCCTGATTACAGAGTGTGTGTGTCAAATGGGAAAGGGATGGAGGAGGAAGAGAAAAGGATGATGTTGCACTTTTTCTTTTAGTTTAATCCTCTCTCTCTCTCTCTCTCTCGATGTGTCTCTTTGTAGTGATATCTTCCTTTCTTTATCTCTCTCCTTTCTCTCCATCTCTATCTGTCTTTCTGTTACTCTCTCTCTTCTTTCTCTCCATCTCTCTGTCTTTCTGTTCCTCTCCCTCTCTATGTGTCTCTTTGTAGTAGTGATCTCTTCCTTTCTCTATCTTTCTCCTTTCTCTCCATCTCTCTCTGTCTTTCTGTATCTCTCTTCTTTTCACCATCTCTCTGTCTTGCTTGGAACCGTCGACCGACATTCAAAGGAATCAAAAGTTTTGCGATAAGGAAATAGATATACATGCTAATAAGAGGTCATCAGAGATAGTACGAGGCAGTAATTCTACACCACTCAAAAAGAAGTACACTATGTGTGCAGGTATAACAAACTAAGTCGGTATTGCAGTAGGTATACACACTAGAGCAGCAACGATTAGTCGACGAAGTCGATTGTGAAAAATGGTCGACGCGGATGTGTATCGTCGACGAGTCATATAATATATAATAATAATAATAATATATAAATTGCAGACGCTAACAGAGCTGCCGGTACCCTACTTTTCATTTGGAATTGCATATAGGATGTGCGAAATAGCTGTGAAAAGCGAATTATTCTGAGATGGCTCATGTTACCATGGAAACAATAAACAAAGCTTGGTTTTGCAGCTGCTGCATATCAGATATGGCTAACAGAAAAGTTGTCATTTTTCTCAATGATGGTCAATTATTAGTAGTTTAAGATGTACTACTTCAGTATTTCAAAGAGAATGGGCTGTGGGAGCATAAGAACAGTAAGCGTCTAGCGGCAATTATCATAGACATATATCTATAACTTATTGTAAGGTTTTCCTCTTACATGTTTGAAAACAGAACGTCTCATGGAGGATGTTTGCTAACGCTATTTCAGTTATGGTAAGTGCGATGTGGTAAATCAGTGAATTATCAGATTAGCCTGTATTTTCGTTTGTTCTGAATAGTTAACCTCCTCCATTTAGCAATCATAAACAAAAGATTGTGGATTTTTTTTTCATATGTTGAATTTGAATGTCACCTGCAGCAAATGTATGGAAATAATCGTTAGATTAGTTGATTAATCGGAAAAAAAGTCAATAGATTAATCGATTACCAAAATAATCGTTAGTTGCAGCCCTAATACACACAAAGTGAAGTGAAAGAGATGACCATACATTAAACAGGAAACAAAAGCAAGGCTGTAGTACATACTGCTTCCATTGTTTCTGGAAGTTTCTCCTATTCCTGCACCTAATGTGTGATCTGGATCATACTTGCTTTTAAAAGAGAAATTTGCAGTTTTCATACATACGACGGAATACATAATCGATCACTCTATGCGCAATTCAGAGATTTGATTAAGCAGGACTCCCGGGCACTCAGCCTGTAAGCAGGCACTGTTATTGAAAGGCAGCTGACACAGACATTCCTCTTACCGCGTAGCCTGGTCCTCCACCCTGCTCTCCTCACCACCCTGCAGGAGTGGTCAGATTACAGATAAATCTCTCTTAGACAAAGGTAAACACACAATAACCGCCTCGGCCTGTCGTGGATAATGTGTCAAAATCGCCCTGCCTTATACTGTATAAGCAGGTAAGTTGACTAGTCATGATGAGGAATTCATTCTGGAGCTTAAGGCTATGATTGTACTTCCTAGGTGTATTAAAAGTTAGTGAAAATCTATGTATGCTAATAGATTCTAGTCGTGATAAAGATGAATCCGATAGAGGCCAGTCCTTTTATCATTGACAGGGGTGTGTGTTGCAGGTGAGACACAAACACTGTAAGGAGGAGATACTCATCTCTCTTGACCTACACACACACACACACACACACACACACACACACATACACATACACATTTAGCCTATACAGCTCAGGCAAAAAAAAGGCAGGTAATTATTAGGACTGATAATGTGTACATTCAGGCTTCAGGCTTTACAATACTGTTTGGAATGAGGACACACACACTTAACACTTAACACTCAAACGCTGTTTTAGATGCCAAGTAATTTGTGGATTAAACAGGCTTATTCCGCTGTAGTTTATAAAGCATCGGAATGGACTCTGGTCCCATTACCGTAACAGCATGTGTGCACACTCTCTCTCTCTCTCTCTCTCTCTCTCTCTCTCTCTCTCTCTCTCTCTCTCTCTCTCTCTCTCTCTCTCTCTCTCTCTCTCTCTCACACACACACACTTGTTATGGTCCACAGTCTCTTAATGTATGAAATCTTGCTCAAACGTGTGTAAATGTGTAATGCCTTCTCGTGTGTGTGTGTGTGTGTGTGTCAGGGCGGTTTGTGTCCTTGGATTTTTCTGAGTAGTTTGTAAAATCTGCTGCCAGCTTCCTCCCTCTTTCATAGAACACGGTTGCATATGCACACAAACACACTCTGTGACAGTCATTACTTGGACAGGAAGACAGGTGACTGTGTCTCAGTGGGTACCCTACCATGAAATGTTACAGACACAGACACAGACACAGCTGTGTGTGTTGGCTGTGTGTGTTGATGTATTGTATCCTATGTGGAGTAATTATATGACTAATGTTTCTCTGCAGTCTCCTCAGGTTCCCCGACGTGTGTGAATGAGACGGCAACTAACGTCACCAACTGTGTCAATGCTACCTGTGGAGGTATATATATACACACACACACACACACACACACAGGCAGATTCAGGCATTTTGGTCATTCTGTCATGCTTTCATGTTTTAGAAAAATGTAACCAACTTTAAAAAGTGGTTGTTCATCTTAAGCATTCTAAGTACTACGCATTCAATATTTGTGTTTATTTATTCTGTAAAACCACCAGCCAATGCACACAATGTTAAAAGCAGTTGCGGGCTGACTGTATGAGTTATGAAGATGATCATTCAGATACTCGTAACCAGTTCGATCTCCCCCTCTCCCCTTAGTACCTCCATCCCCAGCCTCATTCACCTCCCTCCCTACTGCTGGACCAACTACAGTCAACGCCTCTACCAACTCTACCATCGAGCCCACCTCAGGTACACACACACACTTTCACACACACACACTCTCTCCCTCCCTACTGCTGGATCAACTACAGTCAACCCCACCAACTCTATAGTTAAGCCTAACTCGGGTACACATACACACACACACACACACACACTTCTCCCTCACAACTGCTAAGTCAAAAACTGCCATTGTACGAAACCTAAAATTAGCATGTATGGAAAAGCGCACTGTAATGTAAATGATGCGTGTGTTTAACCTTTTTGTCTTTTTGTGTACGTAGAATCTGTGAACGCGTCAACGACACACCCACCTGCTCCTCCCACTACCCACGATTCCAACTCCACTGTTCCCAGCTCACCAGCCTCCAGTGAGTACACACTGTGTGTGTGTGTGTGTGTGTGTGTGTGTGTGTGTGTGTGTGTGTGTGTGTGTGTGTGTGTGTGTGTTCCCACTCGGTCTGTGTGTTTGGGTTCACGCTACAGTACCATCCATTATCCAATTCTCCCTATCTCCTTCAGTCGTGTTTGTCTTTCTTTCTTTCTTTCTCTCTCTCTCTCTATCTCTATCAGTCTCTGTGTAATCACTCCCTGCCGCTCTCATATTTGTGTGTTTTTGATGTGTTTCAGACCAAACCGTGACGACCGTGGTTCCGTCCCCCTCTAAGTCGGCGACGTTCGACGCGGCTAGCTTCATCGGGGGAATCGTGCTGGTCGTGGGCCTGCAGGCGGTCATCTTCTTCCTCTACAAGTTCTGCAAGTCCAAGGATCGCAACTACCACACTTTGTAACACACACGCACACGCGCAGATGCGTTCGCACTCCCTGCCGCATAGGCATCACACTGGACACACACACACACACACACTCCCTTCCCTTATTTTCAGTGTCACAACTCTCACACACACACACACACACACACACACACACACACACACACTTGGATTACTACTCCTGTCTATATAAACTTGCGTGTGTGTGTGTGCCCAGATGCACACATTTGACGTACGCAGCCTCACTCTCCCAAACAAAAACCTTCCTACTGATGCCATATTAGCCTAGACCTCTGCATGAATCTAGATTAAGTACACGCACCCACACGCACCCACCCCCACACACACACCCACACACACACACACACACACACACACACACACACACACACACACACCCACACACACACACACACACACACACACACACAGAGAGACAGAGAATCTGACAACATACACGGACCTGCGAGGTGTCGCATCATTAGTTACTGAGGATTGTGTGTAACCCACACACACACACACACATGTGTATAACCACATTTTTCGAGACCAATACAAATGCCTTTATTTTAAAGCCCAACTCCACAAACAAGTACTAAAGGCAATTATGTCATTAACGTTCCTGCACAGACCCATGTCTGATATGAACGTGTGTGTGTGTGTGTCATTCCTGACCTCCAGACGCCCGTGTGTGTGCCATTCCTGACCTCCAGACGCCCGTGTGTGTGTCATTCCTGGCCTCCCAGAGGCTGTGGAGGGCAGTCCAAAAACCCAGAGCAGGCTGAATCAGCCAATCAGCCGCAGGGCTGCAAGCACTTTTTATGCTCCCCCTTTGGCACGGCTATCATGTCCTCTCACAGCCAACCAAAATACCCCACACACATTTACGTCCCTCCACCCCCCTGATCTCAACACCCCCCCAAGCTCCCATTCCGCTCCGTGATAATCGTCATTAAAACCTTTCAGGCATGGCAGGAGTTGGATTTTGGGTTATGTTTTGAATAGTGCTTAACATGGCCAATTAGTTGGTAGCACATCAGTGTTGACACCATTAGGCTCCCTTGCCTTCGCCGCTAATCAGCAATTGAAACTTGCAGTGTGTGTCTGTCCAGTGAGGTCTTCTAATAATTCACCAACCCTCTCTAAAGCCAGATTAGTGTGTTCATCTCTCAGCTCATCAGAGCCTGACTTGAAGAATAGAAATTATGAACCCCTTAATGATCACCTAGCACACACTTGCGCATATCTGTTACTATTTAGCAAGCAGGTGAATAAATGTTTCCAAGAAGCCAATTGGTTGGTTTGCCACTGGCTACAGCTGTTCCTACCTGTACTGGTTACAGTCCATGCTTTATGGATATAGTACTGTTGTGGACAGATCTGTGCCATTAGCAGCAGTAACAAAAAAAGTGTTTGCGGGCATGAAACTTGAACCCTGCGTTAGCCACTCTGCTAATGTGCAAGATCAGGGCTTCGCCATTCGGTTATGCAATACAAGCCATGGTAGCCAGCTGTGCCAGTGGTTGTGCTTGTATCTACATACAACGAAGTGGCAATTTATCAAATATCAAATATCTCCTCATCAGAATTTAAGATGGAGAGGTGTTTGGTTAGTTACATCTGCGTGTATGTATATGTGTGTGTGTGTGTGTGTGTGTGTGTGTGTGTGAGTGATAGAGTGAAGCAGTCGCAGGTTAAAAGTGTGTCTTTGGGAAGCCATGGCAGATGAAGTGCCTTCAGTGTTGACTCAATCAAGAGGCGTCTGAGATGAAGAGGGAGCCTTCTCCCTTGCTCCAGACAGGTGAATGTGTTACTAGAGTGACTGCAGATTCCTGTCGTGTGTGTGTGTGTATAAAATGAGTTAATGTGTTGCTGTGATTTGATGTAAAGAGGCAATGGAGGCTCCAGCTGGACTGATTGCTATAAGTCATTTAATAATTTTGAGTCGTCGTCGGTGATGATTTGATGTTAATGCTTAATTGATTAACTTGTGTGTCGGGGGGGAAATCATTGTATTTCTGCTTCACAATGACGCTGATGCGTCTTAGAAGCCTCTGAGCTGTTCGACCGTTGTCATGGTGTAACCACGCGTGCGTGTGGCAGTGTAGAGCCCCTCTCATGCAGTCTTACGTGGATGAGAATTTTATTTTAATTTCTGAGACCAGGTAGTATGTGCAATGTCATCGTGTCAATCATCCTCTGGCTATCACAGCCTGATGGGGTCAGTGTCCGGCCAGTGGCCAAAGCAGGTTCGAATTTGAGTTTGGGACATTTCTTCAGAATTATGCAGAAGTGCTAAGTGCCAAAATTTCAGGAAGATATTTTGTGTTGATATCATTGGAGCCAATCTGAAAGCTTCATGATAGAGCTGGGGGAATTGGTGGCGCTTTGGAGTTTGGATTGTTTTTGGTCGCTTGACGTTGCTGTGACCGTGGCCTCGACCTGGCTAGGCCGGAGTTGACTGCTGTCTGGAGAGAGATTGCAGTGTGCGAAGCTAACCTACACAAGCAAAGAGACACACACACACACACACACATGATGATGAATACACAGACGCATATATACACACACTGACATGCTTACACACACAAAACCATCGGGGTCCCTCACATCACAACCTTCCAAATCCGTGTAAGTCCTAATGCCTTTGAAACCACCATAAGGCCATTTTTTTCTCTGGGCGTTGGTGAGAGTTCCTTCTAACAGTGTGTTCCAGTTTGAAGGATGGTTCTAGAACTTCACTGATATTCTGCAAGGTAAATACAGGGGCCCCTTAGTGTAGGGGATAGAGTTGATCTTCCTTGCCATGTTAGCCTGGTCTGAAGGATATTCATGCTTGCTACCATCTTTGTCCCAGAAATCGTTGATTTTAATTTTTACTTTTGCTTCCTTGATAGTTCTGTAGCAGAAGAGTAGGCATATCTCTCTCTGTAGCTTGCATTGTGATTGGCTCATATTGGTAAAACGTTTTTTTGTTTTGTTGTAATTTGTTTTTTTTTTTAAGTGGTGTTTTTGTTTAGTTGGTTTGCTTCTGATCTTGAATAATTTACTGGGGGGGTGGCAGTAGACTTGCACGAAGGATGCTTGAAAACGCAATACAAATAAAATATCAAAAACAAAAACAAAAATTAAAATAAAACCGGAAAAAACACACATTAAGTCTGCAGGCTCCTTTAACCATTCAAGTCCTTTTCATTTTCACTCTTCTCAGAGTGTGGGGACTTGTTTCATTCCCACCCCCTTAACTTGCACACCTTACACCTCTCCCTGCTTGTCCCTGTGTCTAATGCTATTGCTTTGCCTAGTAGCTTACTGCAAAACCGCCAGTCCGCAACTGCTATACACATGTTGCCTTGTACGATCTCCATGAAGAATGCATGGTGTTTTTTCATCTGAATGTTGTTGTTTTTAGTTGAAGGAAATCATTGTTTTTTTTTTTTTTAAATGAAATAAAGAAGTTTGCATTTGAAAGGAGTGTATATTTAATGTTGCCAAAAGAGTGCTAGGTTTTCTCCAGAGATTCAATATGAGGCAAGTGTGAAGAAAGGGTACGTGGAGGTGAGAGTAAAACCATGTGCTGTCTGCCCAGTTGTCTAAGAAGGAGAAAAGTACCTCCCACATCTCCTCTCCCGGCCCTCTCATTGGCCTGTTTGGTTTTTTTGCTCTTGGGATGACGTGGGCGGGATGTAGTTTCACAACCAGCCACAATATTTTCATTAGTGCCATCTCCATGTGTCTGTAGGCGACGCCATCATCCCTACCAGATAATCCCCAAGTTCCGCTGTCACCTTAACTTTAAAAGGAGCAGAATTACTCTATTTTTTTATTTTTGAGCCTTTTAAAGCATGTCACCACAAATTCCACCCCAGTTCTCTAAAAGTGCCTTAAGTGATTTCTCTTTGGAGCGTTTGGCTCTATTAGGCCTGTATGAGTATAAGGAAGCCAGAAGGAGAATAGGCTTGGTTTGTCTGAATGGGATGGGAAGTTGAGCGAACCGGTTGTGCTTTATCTAAGGCGAGTGCTTGGGAACAGGGAGTGTCCTTGGCAACCCTGTTTACTCCTCTGCCTATGTGACGTCACATGGCAGCCATGTTGACGTCAGAGATGAGATCAGTAGCTGGCCAGTGGTAATGGAGAGAATTCAGACGGCGGACACCTTGATTTAGATGAACGCGAGGGCCACCATCTTACGTTGGTGATTTTAAAAACCCTCGTGCTTGCAATTTGATTCTTTGTTTTAATCAGAAAATTGTTTCACTTTGTCGCTCGCCCCCCCCCCACCCACCCCACCTTTTTGCCTTGACTTGATTTAGTCATAAATCAGTGGGGTAACATTCCACAAAGAAGCATTCACGTGCACACCTTCTCACACACAGACACACAAGCGTGTTCATACACACACTCATGCGGGTGAGTGTAACTGAAGTTGCTTACATTGTCATGATGCTGCCTTAATGATGTGCCACACTGGTGTAATGTGTGTGATTTTATTTTCTTCTCCCTCCCCTCAGTTCTGTTTTGCCTTTTGGTTTCTTTTTGTTTTTCTTGTTTTTGCGATTAGACTGAAAATGTTCGAATCAATGAAATAAATATTGTGAGAACAGTTGGTGTGGCTCATTTGTGTGCGAGGGGGGTTGGGGAGGGGATATTACAGAAACTTATGACTGGAATGGGAACATCCAGTTCTAGCACACATTTCTAAATTGATACTTTGACTGCCTCGCACTATGCTCTTGCTACAAGCCCAGAACTGAATAACTTGACAGAGAAATGGCAGGACCTTTTCAATGACGTACACATGCACTGTTGCTAGGCTGTTTCATTATTTGTTGTCCAAATGCTAAAAAGAGTCTTGGCTAGCCCTATGAAGGACCCGTCCTACCAAGGAAGCATCCTTGACTTTGACAAAACACTCAGTGCCTGATGGGAGTCCATTAGTGATGATGTCACCTAGCATGTAGGGCTCTGGGTGTCTGTAAAACTTTATAGAACTCAAATGAAAGGACCAGAGGTTCCAAATAAATAAAAACATACACACACCATCACAGACAAGACTGAGCTGGAGAAAGCCATTCTGAACAAACATGCACAAGTCCATATAAAAGAGGTCCCAGAGAACCCCCCCACTCTTTCTCTGTCTCTCTGTCTCCATGACCTATTACAAGTGGATACAGGATATTAAAAAGGAAGTGAACACAGGCTATCACAGTTACAATTTGCATACATCTGTGTGTGTGAGTGATGCAGGTTTGTTTTCATGTGCCTATGTTTTGGCCAGCAAAGCCAGAAACACCCAGAACACAACTCAGCTGCCCCAGACTGAAGACACACACACTGCAGTCACCACACTTTGGCATATGTAATAAAAACACACACACACACACACATGGTCATCCCACTTTGCCACACACACACACACACATGACTCTAACAGGATATGTGGTCTGCCTCAGGTCAGAGGGGTGTGCTTACTGTGCAGTTATCAGTGTAGTAAAAGAAGGAATGGGAAGTGGTGTGTGTGTGTGTGACTGCATTTGTTTTGAAAAGTGTTTCATAGGGTGACCTACTGTTGAATGTGTGCATTCAGGTGTAAAAGGGTGACCTTGCAAATTTAAGAAAAAAACAACCTCGCCGGTTTATCAATCTGTTTTTTTTTCTACAGGGATTCAGGAATTTTTAAGCTGTGAGATTTCGCAGCTGTTTTCCAGTTGTTAGTTACACCACCATCCCCAGTTATAACCTTGCCTTGTGTGTGCAAGCCTTTTAGTATTTCTCTTCTTTTGTGATTAGAATGTTACTACCTGAAGGTTCTGTTTGATGATGAATGAGCTGAAGTGATACGTTTTAAATGGCAGTCAGGGTGAATTCTAGATCTGAACGGCATAATTCTGGAATGACTTGTAAAAGAATTCACACCACAAAGAGTTAACGACCCTTGTTCAGACAGACCAGGAAGCAACAGCATCCTCTACCTCTCTTTATCCCTCACACAGATTGTACACAAGATACAAGCTTACACTCCTTTTATATACTTAAGCATTTCTCGAATCCTGGTGACACACCAATATAAATACACACGCTCACATACACAAACCAATGAACACAAAAGGTTATATACCGCAGTCATAAAACTGCACAGCAATGCCCAACCTCCCCATGGTCCCTTTTGCAGCACAGTTAAGCATACACATTACACTATACGTTTCCACGAAAGAATGCGTCAACAGAACATAACTGGAGGCAGTGGATTTGATAGAAACAGATATCTGAATGTTTCACAGCCCCATCAACACAAACACACTGTCTCCAGGGAAATATACCAATACTGAAGCCACATATTCTGCACACCTAACTCAATTGCCCCACAGACAGAGCATAATCTGATAAGCAGTGCTGGACAAAGAACAGGATTCACCTCTTGTATGCATTATGTGTGTGTGTGTGTGTGTGTGTGTCTTCCACCTATATATAAAGGGAACACTTTCTAATTGAGCTCATCTGACCTCTTTTCCGTTTTTAAATCTTAAAACTCTCACCCTGTGGTTCATGAACACCACATATCTCTATGAGTGAATGGAGCCTGTGCAAGACTTTCCATAAGGTCCTCCCCTCAGTGGGTGTGTGTGGGTGTATGACTCCTCAGCACACGGTGCATGCCAGGGAAGTAACACACTGGTGTGGAAAATGGAGCCAGTGACAAAAGTGAGTGTGTATGTCTCATGACTGTGACTGTCATTCTTGACATCACTGCTATGGGAACACCCTTTATTCTTTCGTTCAAATATGCATGGGTTCACCTCTCATACCGTCATAAAATCCCCTCTGACATTCTTTAAGCTTTCTGTAAAGCTCCAAGTCTTTTCTGCTGTGGTAGCTCTAGACTACAGACTGAGGCAGTTTAACCCAAAAACATTGTATTGTGTGTCCATTGTAATTTATCTGATGAACTTTTGTAAAATGTTAGGGAACACTGCCATGAAAAGCCAACGGTGTGAGAGCAAAGGTCTCCTCTGACATTCTTGTAGCTATCCGTAAAAGTCTTTACTGGTGTGGAGTCAGTTGAACTGACTAACATACATTTATAGGACTGTAGTTCAGAGTTTAATACTCAGGAAATATTCTGAGAACCAAGATCCAGGCCTATTCAGTTCTGCTGAGACTCTGGCCACACACACACACACACACACACACACACACACACACACACACAGTTAAACCAACAGGTTTGGCACAGACGCACGATAGCCCTGAAACTACTTTTTTGTGTGGGTAGGCTTTGGTTTGTATTCTGCTGTGTATGTGTGTGTGTGTGTGTATTTCAAAGAAGTCTACAGTCATTTTAGTGATGTTTTTATTTAGGATAAAGCATACAAAATACACAATATTTAAAATAACAGAAAATAAAACACTACATTGAGAATAATTTTAGGATGTATATTGTATATTGTTGTAGTTGTCAATTCATCAAACACAAAGCCACTGCCCTGTCTCCCTCACTCACACAAAAACAAACAAACACACAAACTATGGCCCCTTGCTTGTGCATGTCAGAGGCCTTTACCTTCAATACAGCCATGTTATTATAGTGCAAATGATTTGTGTGTGTGTGTGTGTGTGTCCTAGTTTCCCCATCAGCTTTCCCAAATGATGTCATCTTTGTGCAGATTCGAGTAGAGAGTGTGTGAGACACTCTGGGGGCGTGTCTTCTTGGGGGAGACCTTTTTGACCTTTGACCCTGTGGGGCGCTGCTGCTTCTTGGGGCTACGGGATGGCTGCCTCAGACTCTTCACCTTCAACAAACACAGAAGATTGATGTCACACACACTCACACACACAAACACACCCACACACACACACACACACGCTCTGACAGAGCAGTGCCTTCTCACATTAACACCACTAGGCTTTAATGAATGTCATACTCTCTTAATATTTACATTGACATGTATTCATGTAGGAGACGTTTGTATCCAAAGCAACGGACAGTACAGATCCTGTGTTTCTGAGTTTATCCTTTCCCTGTGTTCTTAAGAGATAACAATGGAACGTTTCTGGGACTGTGTGTGAGTTCAATGTGTCACTGTTACTCCTGTCTCTGCGTCATTAGACATCTACGGCATGATGGTGACCTGCTGATTCTCCTGACTCAAGGCCCGGTGGTTATCACCCTCTCCTGTCAGACCTGACATACTTTACAGGAGACTTTCTCTGTTCTAGTCAGGGAAGCTGATGAAGCTTTATGTGAAGCCATGCTCTCTCCCCCTTCATGGGCATTATGGTAAAGAAAACCTTCCTGATTTTTTTCTCCATTTATCTGTGGTGCAAAGTGACCATCACCTGAGCCATGCCTGCTTATATTCATGTACCATCTCAATCTTTCTGAAGCACACGCACGCACACACTCACCGTTTTCTGGTGTTTGCGCACTTGTGTGATCTGTGTGGCTTTCTCCTCCATCTTTGAGACCAGTGCGTCCAGCTCCCTCTCCAGGTCCTCTCTCACTCGCCTGCTCTTAGTGTCCGAGATCTGGCATACCAGCTCCTGGTGCTCGCTGTGGAAGGAACACACACACACACACACACACACA
>NC_137921.1:14956441-14978941 GCF_963457725.1 Sprattus sprattus | reverse complement strand
CTCTCACCTGATCACGGAAGCTATCCATACGGGCTAAAATAATACTTTTGAGGGGAGTATGTTAAATACCGCTACGTCATTGATAATATAACAAACTATATTTTGTATGCTCTGGATTAGCACAGCTGTTTTTGACGTTCTGTTTTTAAAAATCCCTCCCTACCTGCCGCGCTCTGTGAAAATACTACTTCCGCCTGCGCACAACCTCTCCTGCGCAGGTCTGTGTAGGGCACAGGCAGAAGGACTTCTCTGGCCTAGGTAAAGGATTCTGGTGAAAGTAAAGATGGACTTGTATTCTTGTGTAAGTCTACGGCCTACTTGACAAACTTTACGTATGACCAAGGTCAGGAAAATAGCAAGTGAAGCTTACTTCATTAATGAAAATAGGATATCAGCAGCCTAAAATGAGATGAATATCAATCAATCAATCAATTTATTTATTTGATCAAGAGGGACAGTGTACATTCATGAACATTAAAATGTAAATGGACCCAATTATAGCCAAAAGGCTAGTTTCCATTGACAGACCCCCGCCAGATTGAAAAAAGGCATTAACGAATATATCAAACATAACATTGACAATATACCTAAAATAATATACAAAAAAATAAAATACCAATATACAAGCTCCACTTAGTCCTTAACCATGGGTAGAAGGGAAAGAACAAAGCGGTAAAAAAAATTATTGGACTGCTTACCCACTAATGATCACATTTTTGGTTATTTATCAACCATGTTTTGATAATTCTTTTAAAGCAGTTGAATGAGGTTGAAGGCAGGTTAAACCGGATTTTGAACATTAAACAGCAGTTCTTAAATGTGATCAGGTTGTCACTTAATACTATTAAATGTGATCAATATGATTACAACTTCTATGCAAAGGATGGTATTTACCAGTCCAAGTTGTCTCTGAAGAAAGTTACAAATAAGTATTGAGTACTTGTCAAAATTGGTGGATTTAGTGTGTTTATTAAGTCTTTTTGTTTAACTAAGTCTTCCCATAAAGAGCAGGCACACAAGTTTTCACAAGGTGTTTATTTATGAAATACTTTTGACAAAGTTGTGTAAATGTACATGAATATGATTATGAACGTACATGAGCTTAAGTTATACAGCCCATTTATACCATGAAAGAAGAAAACCTAATAAAACCTGTAAAAGTTATAATGAATTATTGTCATCTGGACACAGTAAGTCATAATAAACATAGATAATTGAATCCTCTAAAACAAAGCCTGAGCTATAATGAATCATTGTCATCTGGGTACAGTGGGTAGTAATGAACACACAGAATTGAATCCTCTCTTCTTTCTAGACCTCTGGCTCTTGCAGAGTGTCAGCAAAAGCCTCATAGCCTACCCTGCGACTGTGATTCCAGCTCCTGAACTTTCTCTGCACTATGAACCCTATGCCAATGGCCAGGATGATCGAAAATGTGGCAAGAAAGCCTGCGGCAATCTGTCCCCCTTTTAGTGTGGATGCGTGGAGCTGTCTCACATAGTTTCCCACCCCCCCTGGCTTGCCCTGTTGCCATGAATTTGAGTCTCCTCTCCTGAGCCACACCTGATCTCCCTCAGTAATCATAACCAGCGTGGTGTTGTCAACCTTTCTGATAAGTGCTGGCCGAATGAACGGGGGCAAGTGGATGGGTTTCAGCCGGCCACCTGTAAATGCACCAGACTTCACGCAGTACAGAACTTGGCACCCGTCGCTTATTGTGGCGAAGTGCTGGCTGAACTGTGGTGGACAGCGAGATTCAGACCATGCCAGGGGGTTGCCAGCTTTGCAGCTGAAAAAGCCCCCAAATGGCACGGAAAGTGAAGTAGCCTGTTCATAATCGTTACTCAGACAGACCATTAAACCATTGGACAGAAATTTCAGTGGGAAAAAATGTGTTGGACATCCCTTAGAACCAGTTAATGGATTCTCGAGACTTGGGCTGTATAGACCACCAAAGAGGTACCCTGAGTACGGTTTTGTAGCCTGACTTGTGGCACACCAGTAGGTCTCGACACTTGCTCTCCTAACATAATAGTTAACACGCGAATATTGATCACAACAATCAAAAAGACAAAAATCATCGCAATCTTCGTATTGGTCAGTTTGACTGTAAACTTCCTCAATCAAGACAGACTGTAGAAGTGTGGGAAAGTAAGGCTCACGGCATGAGAATGCCCCTGTGTCTGGGTTCTTCTGCGTTATGGCCTGGCGCACAGACTGGGCCACCTTTTCTATAGTGGCCTCTGGGAGGTCTGGCAGAGTTGCACTGTTCAGAATATAGTGCAGAGGAAGACCTGCTCGGTCAATGGCAACAAGATTGTTCAGCGTGCTCTCTTGCCAGGTCTTTAAAGTGATCCCTGGATAGAAAGAGGCCCCCAAGGCTTTGCGTTAGTGAGTGTGTGAGGTGGGTCTTGTAAGAAAGAGTCTGGGATGTCTACTTCGTGTCCATGTCAAACTTGAGGAATGAGAAAAAGCTCAGACCGGCTGAGCTAGGCAGTTGAGTTTTTCCCTACTGAGGTAATAAGCGGATTCAACATAGTTTTCCTGCTCTAGAGTCACCCTGCAACCACTGAGGTGATCACATGGGCGCCATAATCAACCAACATCATCTCAGAAAGGAATGTTGCGTGTCGAGTGTGGTTGTTTTGCAGTGTGTCTGCTGTTTATTTTACCTGCTGAATGAAACTTGAGTCTAGGGTGAAGTCAGGACAAGTGTTCACTGTGTATCGTTGTGCAACTGAATGGACTGTAATGAGAAAAAAAATCCCAGTGGGTGAAGGAGGAGGCCCAGGAATGCTTGGAGTCTATGAAAGCATACAGTACATTGTCATTGGGAGAAACTGGTTGCCATTTGAGCAACGGCTTAATATTAAACCTTTATGCTAAAGCCTTAATATTACCTCTATAACTGGTTGCCATTTGAGCAAAAGCTTAATATAAACCTTTATGCTAAAACCTTAATAATACCTTTATGCTAAAATGGCATGGTTGACTGCCAGCATGACATAAGAGGCTATACTGTTGGCCATGTGTGCTGTTCGAGAGGACAGCTGCATGTGCTTACAATCCGTGGGTGACCACAAGGTTTTCAGATGTATCCAATTTTGTTAGAGCAATTGACAGACACGAGAATTACACATTACCGTCAGTTTTAAATTAAAGCTATTTGACCAAGTAAGGATTGACCAGGCACCCCGGTAAAACAGTTGCCATAAGCGCCCAAAAGCACAATAGCCAGATAACTAAAACCATGAGATAATGAAGAGGCTAATCAGTGTGGTGGTGTACTTGGAAGAGCAAGAGCTAGTAAATGCCATGGTAGAGTGTCACGACCCAGCCTGGTCTGCCTCGCCCCCTGCTATCAGTGCTCTCTGTTTCCACAGCTGGGTAGCAGAGTCTGCGCAGATGCCCGCAGGTGTGCGAAATGGTGGCTTAATGAGCTCTATGGCTCTGGCTCCACCATAAGAGGGCCATGACGCAGGTTCAGGAGGCACCCTCTCCTCTATGCATTGTTTACGTTTATTTGTTTGGACATATGTACATATTAACACCCATTAGACACCTGCTCGCACTACACTTTTGTTTCTTTTATACTGACTTTTCTATTATGCTTTAATAAATATTCGTCATCGATTATACCTTGCGTATGGAACTCCCTTTCATGTTCATGCATAGAGCCGTGCATGTAACACAGAGTTTGATCAAGGGCTTGCTTCCCATTTACAAACTTCTTCAGTGTTCCCACTAATGTCCAGTACCATCCAAAATTAACTCACCTGTTGCATCACTGATGTGGTACAAAGTGAGGTTGATACTGACATTAGCTTTGCGCCTTCCATTGCGGTGCAGGAGGATGACACTTCCGACATATCCTGCAAAAGAGTATCATTATGCTGTATGTCATCAAAAGGACCTTCTGTGTGAGCGCTTTCTTGGGTTAAGTGATGTGAGTGCGGATCGAGATGCAGAGACTATCACCACATTGGTCATTTTATCAGCCCATTATTAATGTTAAAACATTATTCTACTACAGGATGTGTGGATACACTTGGTGATTGACTGCCTTCACTGGAGCAGACCAGCTGCAGTTCCTGAATCGCGCTCATAGCGTGGAGTAGCAGAGTTTGTAGTCAAGTGAAGTTATTGCAAAGTGGCTTGCCTCTTTTTATCTGTAATGTTAGCTAGCGATAGACAAATTAAATCAATATATTAACGTAAGTTGCATTAAGTTGACCACGATCTCCATCTTAGTTAACATGAAACATAAGTGACATTAGCAATACAAAGATTAAGTGGTGTAGATGTGAAAATCACTAAAAAATAAAGCCACGCTCAAGGACATACTTAAGTTTTGCCTGTAGAGGAGTGGGCGTACAGGCTTATCTTATCTACAAGTTGATGGCATATGTACACTCACCAGACAAATAGGATATCCAAGAACAGTGTCTTTGCTGTGACAGCGTTGCTGTGGTCGCTGCTGCAAGCTCAAGAAAGACTTCCATTGGCTGCACCTTGGGGCAAGGGGATGGGTCTCCCATATAATAGGCATACCTCAATTCTGCTTTTGGTCAATACGCGTTCATGATTTTAACTCTTGTCTGTACTTTGCAAACTCTGGCTCCAAATTCTTCAACATGTTTAACATGTAGACAGACGATTTTCTTACCTGACCTCTTACCACGCCTTCACCTTGACACTGTCTCAAGCACCAAGTAGCCCTGTCTTGTGGAAATGTGTCTTCCTTTAATGAGCAATAAGATTATAAACATAACATGGATAAAATGCAAACCATAACAGTTTAGGCTTACTTTTCCCTTTTAGGCTTAAAATGGCTTAGAAACAGTCCATGCTATTGAATACCTAATTAAAAAAACATTTGTTTGAAATTACACAATAAAATACATATAAACTGTCAGTATTCTAATTTGGACTTCAAAATCTGACCTATAATTTTACTCCCAATTTGAAACACCCACTTTTCATTGAGCTGTATGTTTTGAGGAAAAGATGGCTATCATGATGCTGTGTGGCAGGTATCAAATAACAGGATTCAAGACAAACTGGGTCATGAGAGGTCAATACCATTCCCTTTATTCACACAAATTTCATTCAGGAGATTATTATGTAAATATAAAACAAACAATTACAATATGAATGCATATGATTCAAGACAAACTGGATCTTGAGGGAAAGTCAGCATAACTCACTTAATTCATTTTCGTTGAAATAATTATGTAAAATACTAAACCATCACAATGTTAATGCCAGTGGAAAGCTATGTAAAACTTTTCTGCATGAATTAATAAAAGTAAGAAATAAAAGACTTGAAGGTGTTACATCTTCACGAAGACAGCTTTATTCCTTGATACAAATACAGAAACAACTGATTTCAGATCTGTTAAGAACAATCAACAAACTATAAAAGCCTTTGAAAACTTTGTTTCCCTTTTCACAACAAAAAAAGGATGTCAAATCTGAACAGAATCACAATAATGAGGCAACCTTATTTTTTCAGAGATTTATTTTGTAATTGAACCTCTTACACAGTATTTCTTGAATTCTCAAATGATAGAATCCTGCTCTTAGGTCACAACATAAAATACAGATACTTTAACAAAGATAATCAAGGTAAAATTGAGGGAATTTAATCCAAAAGCTGAACACACACAAGGCATGGTGATCACCAGCAGGAATGTAGTGAAAATCTAAATCCCATAGGAAGCCAAACTGCTCGCCTTACACCAACACCTTTTGAGATGTTGACATTTTGGCGGATTTATGCCCATACAACACCCAAAGGCAGTTACATTAAAACCATTAGGCAAGTGGGGGTCATCAGGGGTGTAATGGATGATTTTTAAAGCCATGTTCACTTTCCCCCAACATTACTGTATTTTGAGTCCGATATGATTTCACTTTTACAATTGATTGATTGATCTATTACTAAGACAAGAGCAATCCGAGATTTCTGACCTCCAGCAAGGGTTGACGTTGATAGTAAAGCAAGATCTATCTATCATTTCTAATTTCAGAAAGATCCGCCCAGTAGTTTCTGAGAAATCTTGTCCACAGACAGACAGACAAACAGACGGACAAATAAATACATTAACGGACCCGATCGCATAACCTAAGAATATCATCCTAATTAAAACAAACAAAAGCTTAATTAGATCTTCTTAAGTAAGTGTCACAAATCTATGTTTTTTTATATTTTTTGTCACGTTTAATGTAGTGTATAAAACCATCCACACGTCTTCCAAGTGCAGTACGCTGTGACTCAACTTCCTCCCTCCCTTTGTCACATCCCTCTTTAAGGCCTTCCTCTTTCCCTTCCTTAAGGCCTTCCTCTTTCCCTTTCTCATGTCCCTCATGATGACCCTGTGTTTTTGCCTCTTCGACTTTTCTATCCAGTTGCTCATTAAACTCCTGCTCTGCTTGCCTTCTGGCTGCCATCTCAGCCTCCCTCTTCAGATCATGTTTTTCTTTCTCATGCAGTTCTTTCAGGTACTCCATGTTTACTCTCTCTTTGTCTTTACTGGCTTCAGCTTCTTTCTGTTTCTCTTCTTCAAACTGCTCTCTCTGCTTTTTGAGCTGTTGAACCATTTCCCCTTTCTGCTGTTCTTCTATTTCTCTGATTTTCCTCTCCTCCTCTCGTACTTGTAATTCATAATTTTGCTGAAGTTCTCTCATCTCATCTTCCTTCTCTTTAATTTGTCGCTGGGCATCCCTCCTTTCATCCTCCTGTTCCTTCTTTCTCTGTTTCTCTTCAGCATCTCTCCTCTTCTCCTCTTCTTGTTGTTCCCTCTCATACTTCTCTCTCTCCTGTCTCTGCCGTTCCTGATTAGCTGCCCTTTCTTTCTCCATTGACTGAATTTGTTTTTTCCATTTCCTTTCTTCCTCTTGTCTTCTTTTTTCCTCTTCTTCGCGTTTCTTTTTACATTCTTCGTCATGCTTTATTTTCTGTTCCTCCAGATCTTTAACTCTGCTCTCTTCTGCATGTTTGATCGTTTCCTCCAAATCTTTTCGTCTCTCCTCCTCCTTTTTCACTCTCTCCCCATTTTCTTGCTGTCTCTTTATAAGCTCTTCTTTTTCTCGATTCAAAATTTCTTCCATTTTGCAGTCAAATTTATCTTTTTCTTCTCTTTGTCTTTTTTGACGCTCTTCCTCATCCGCCTTCTCTTTACTTTTCCTCTGTTCCTCTTCTTCTTCTCTCCTCTTCTTTTCTGCCTGTGTCTTTCTTTCCCATTCCTCCAGTTGTCTCTGTCTTTCTAGTTGAACTTCATTGGTCCGTTGGTTTATCCAATCTTCATTCTGCTTCTGTTTCTTTTTATATTCTTCCTCCATTTCCAAGCGTTTTCGTCTCTGTTCCTCCTCCAAGTTCTTTATTGCTTGTTTCAAGACCTGCTCCTTACACTTGTTTTCCTCCTCTCTTTTACTTCTCTCCTCTTCTTGTTTCTTCCTCTCTTTCTCCATCTCCCTCTTCAGTTTCTCCATTTCAGCCTCATGTTTTGCTTGCAGGTCCTCTTTCTCCTTTCTTATCTCTTCCTCTCTTTCCCTAAGGATTCTCTCCTGTTCCTGCTTGAGGGTCTCCTCTACTTTCTGGAACATTTCAGTGGTGTAGTAGGTGCCTCCATTTGCTCTCAGCATGGCATCTATTTTATCCAGAAGTTTGGGAACCTGGTCACTGTTGCTTTTGTCTCTGTTGTTGAACAAATGGTGTCTGTTTCCACAACTCCGGAGGAAACTCTTTATACCTCGATCAGCTTTTTCAAGATATTGATCTAGAGTCTTTCCCTGCAGATCATCTCCTCTTGTGAATAACACTACTGTGTACTTCTCAGATTCCTCACCAAAAATGTTTTGGATCATCTTAACAGCATCTCTCTGCTCTTTGGTGAAGCGACCTAATGCCACGACCAGAAGGAACACATGTGGACCTGGAGCTGCCATGGCAATGCATCTTATGATCTCTTTCACAGTTTCCTCTTGATCACAGGCTGTATCAAACAACCCTGGAGTGTCAACCATAGTTATCTGTCTTCCACTGATCATAGCAGACTCCTTCCTACACTCTGTTGTGACTGATGCGGAGGAAAGGTCTTCTTCATACACAGAGTCCCCAAGTATTGTGTTTCCACTGGCACTCTTTCCCTGCCCAGTCTTCCCCAGCAGGACAATTCTTAAGTCACTTGGGGTCTCCATTATACCTACAATGTGTGGCATGACACATCCAATATTAGTCGAACAGATGGATCATCTCTTCACCATGAGTTTTTTTTAAACATAAACTGATATATTGGATTATATACAGTATTAGTATATATACACTACCGTTCAAAAGTTTGGGGTCACTTAGAAATGTCATTATTTTTCAAAGAAAAGCACTGTTTTTTTCAAAGAAGATGACATAAAATTAATCGGAAATACACTCTATACATTGATAATGTGGTAAATGACTATTCTAGGTGGAAATATCTGGTTTTTAATTAAATATCTGCATAGGTGTATAGAGGCCCATTCCCTAGCGACTAGCTCAGCCATTGGGTTAATTGTATGTTACAGTGTTCAATAAACTTGCAGGCTTATGAATTCAATTAAGCGTTGCCACACACTGACGATGGCTTAGGCTGAAACGCGTCTATGAATAAACTGGTCAAAATGAAATAGCAATGAGACAAGATTGTTTTTTCTTCTTCTTTAAGTAAACAATCTTTTACTCGCACCCAAAATCGCCTTTATTTTGGAAGTAGAGTGCGCCTATCCTTACTAATTCAATTAAGGGCCATGTCAGTTGTAGGTTGGCTGGCCCCCAATATTTTAACCATTACATATGCGCCAACCCATATAATAACAAACTCAAAGCAAATTGTTAAATTGTTTGCAGAAATTCATGCATTCATTTTGACAGCACTAAAATATAAACATAATGCACATTCAATACAATAGATATAGAAATGTATTTAAGCAAAGGTCATGTTTAAATGCATACTTTCATAAGAAACACCTAAATTGTGTTTTCATTTCCTCATCATACATTATATTACCTCGGTTGGAGCCTTTCAGAGTGCTGCCCTCAGTTTGAAGTCTCTTCAAAGTCATCTTCATCTCAAGGTTGATGTTAAGTTGGGCAGTGGCATACATGTCAAGTGTATAACAGCAACTTGCATTCTCCTCTCTCTTTTTCACGACCTTCTCCAGCAGCTGCACCACCATTGAGCTGTGGTTCAAGATGTGATGATACCCCTTGGGGATTTCAGTGGTTTTCACAGTATCAGCTATACCCTCAGCCTCCAGCGCAGTTTCACCAGTAAACACTATCTGAACGTGGCTCATGACTATTTTACCAAAGACATGCTGAATTGTCTTTAGTTCCTCTTTGTCTTCTTCAGAGAGTGGATCATCAGAAGTAGCCAGGAGGAAAGCGTGGACACCAGACTCACAGAGACGGACACACTGCAGAGTTTCCTGTAGCGCTTCCTCTTCAGACAGCCGTGTGTTTCCCAGAGACGGCAGCAGGACCAGGACGACGTGACGTCCACACACCTCTGCTTCTCTCTTCACACATGCTGAGCTGGGCTGTGGGTAGGGTTCTGTATGTTCTCCCAGTATCAGGTCTGCTGCTGAGGCCTTTGCTGCTGTGTTGCTCCCCCACAACACCAGGTTCAGCCTCTCAGAGGAGATGTGACCTGTAGACACTAATAACATGGAAACAGAAAGAAGTAAGTAACTGTCAGTTCAAATACACTTTAACATTTTAATCTGTTATGGGGGACTCACCATGATTGCTACTTGATGAAGTAACATTGAGTGCCTCTCTTTCTCGATCCTCTTCTCTTGAAGGTTTATTGGGGTACATTTCTGTAATTTTTTCTGCTTCTTCATACTTGTCACAGGGTACAAATCTCCAGTCATTCCCTGGCACCATCTCTTCTATAGCCTTTAGTGCATCCATCTGATTTTCCCTGTACTGGTGTGTCTTTCCTCCACACAATGTGATTATGTTTTCCAATTCTTTATTTTCTTGCTTCTGCTCTTTGTAAATGAAGACAATTGAGTGCTGAAATGCATCCTCTGAGAAAGAATTCACAATCCCTTCCATTCTCTGTCTCTTTGGTTTGTCAAAGTCCACAGGGTTTACCACCAGCACCAATGCATGGGGCCCAGGTGCACAGAGGGACACACACTCCTTCACCCTCTGGTTCAGAACATCAGCTGGGTGGTCTGGCGTGAATAGCTCAGCAGTGTTGACTACAGTGATGTATCTATCCAGCACATATCCAGTGAATCCTGTGTTGTAATTATTTGCAGGATTTCCGGTATTTCTTGTTTCAAACACATCTTTGCCCAGGAGGACGTTACCAACTTCGTTTTTCTGCACCCAGTCAGGCCCCACCAACACAATCCTGAATACCGCTGTAAATAAAAGCATAAGGCCAATAATTGTAGTCAGTATATTAACTTCATGGTCAAAAAGGATGATTCAACAATATCTTTGCAAATACACTTCATGTGTTGCCATGATGTTCAAATATCCTTGTGCAATTCAGCTTCTCCAGCTGCTATGCATAAATTGTATCCTAACATTATTCTTGTTTCATATCTAAAATATTTAACAGTCATATTTTTAATCATGAGGTATGTCATAATTTCTTTCTAAGTAATTCCATCTTGTCAAATGACAAAGGGAAGCTATCCATATTACAGTTTCAGACTACATCAATTTAGCTGGGCCTAGTTTCCCGAACGCTAAAAAGGACTTGAAATCGGTCGTAAGAGGGATCCTTGCAGAGCGGTTTCCCGACACCGCACTTACGACTATGATGAGTCTACGATGTCGCCAAAATCCACGTAGGCCGTTAAGATACGTCGTTATCGGGAAACGAGGCCCATCACATCGTAGACTCATCATAGCCGTAAGTGCGGCGTCGGGAAACCGCTCTGCAAGGATCCCTCTTACGACCGATTTCAAGTCCTTTTTAGCGTTCGGGAAACTAGGCCCTGGCCCATAAGTAGTAAGTAGTACTATCTGTGTGAAATGTATTGACTGAAAAACCCAGCTATCATGACTAAATGCTTTCTCTTTCTGCACAAATAAGCCCCTTTCACATCCAAAACCTGTTAATGTATCAGGTAAAAACAACATGGGACAGAAAACTAATTTAACAGTCTACAATAACTGTTAAGTAACATCGGTTAGGTATTCCGGCACAACATAGGATTGACTGAGTACAATTACAGTTGTTTCATATACTTATTGAGCTTGGCTAAATACTGGAAGAAGAAGCTATGGGAGGTGGTGACGTCAAAAGCGTAAGCATGCAAAACAACTTGTAGTGGTTTTTTTTTATGATGAAAGCATAACAATTGGCAGAAAAACTAACAAAGGGGTCCTAATCAATTTTAGAAATGGACGTGCCTTATATAGGGCCCCAGGGACCATGACTTTATACCATACAGATAAGATATATATTTAAACACACCCTCAATCATTAGGAAAATGTTATCGTGGCTTACATCAATGATTAATTGCATTAACCTTTTGGTTATTTAATTTTGTCTGTTTAATCTCTTTGAAAGAACTGTGATGGCTTTCCATAGGACATATTTGGACCTCCTCAAGGCCTCCAGGTACCCAGAGCTATAGGCAGAGGACTGTGCTCTGAACTTGGCACGGACATCACCATTAACCCAGAGCTTTTGGTTGGGGAAAGTTCAAACATTGACTCTCGGTCGAAGCCATCAATGAACTTGGAGATGTAAGCTGAGACAGAGTCTGTGTATTCATCAACCCCCCCCCCCCCCCCCCCCCCCCCCCCATCAATTGCAGCACAGAACATCTGTCAGTCTGTGGTGTAAAAGTGGTCCCAAAGAGTGGCAATGGATTCCTCACTCCAGCGTTAAACTGCCTAGAAAAAAGGTCTTTACTGTTTTGGACGTTGTCTGTAAATGAATCCGTACGTGAAGTTCGTCCATTTTATTGCCCATTGCTCGGTAACAGCGGTTTACAGTAGATCGCTCGTGGTCTGCATAGAATACAGTCACGTTTGCCTCTCCCCTGCGTCGACGCATTGATACGGCGGTAGGACAAATGAATCGCATCGCGTACGGCGGTAAGTTGACACAAAGTTCGTTTCCGAACCTCCAAAAGGTGCTAGTCGATCAATCTTAATGAGCGACAGTGCATTACGTAAACAAATAAAACATTAAATAAAAATAAATGAATGCGGATCGGTGTCACTGCGACCTTCTTACGGCGAACCGACTGATCGTGTTCATACAATACCTTCAGATTTCCCCATTTCAGAATATAGAAAAAATAAAGACGTTTTCCCAAATTAAAGTTCTCAATTTTGTTTACTGTTGATAGTTTACTCAGCATGTTAAGTTTGATCATGCATTCAAGTTGTTGCTAAAACATTTTTTTTTTCATTTGGTTTAGAGGAAGCTGGATACCACCTTGCTTGCAGATAGGCTATACAAACCGTAATTAAATTAGCCCGAATGCTTTAGTGCAGTAATCAACAATAGAAAGTAATGATTGACTTGTGAAAGTGAAAACAAAATATCTAAACATACTCACGTTTTGGAAAGACCGACATGTCTTTTCAGCTCATCTGGAGAAAGGAGGAACGTCAGAGTGAAACTAGTTAGATTGATTTTTCTCTCTGTTTTTTTGTTTGCTCCAGAAAAAATAAATACGTGTCTGGGCCCAGTTTCCCGAACGCTAAAAAGGACTTGAAATCGGTCGTAGAGGGATATTGCAGAGCGGTTTCCCGACGCCGCACTTACGGCAATGATGAGTCTATGATGTCGCCAAAATCCACGTAGGCCGTTAAGATACGTCGTTATCGGGAAACTAGGCCCTGACTAACCCTAACCCTAAACTCAATCAAGAAACGCTGCAATACGAGCCAATATTTTTAAATAGACCTAAGATTTTGTATGGACCGATATCATTTTAAGATAGGCTACATTTTAGAAGCCGTAGAAGTTGTAGACGTAGCCTACTTTCTTTGCCATGAAAGTGAAATGGTCTTGTTCTATCATAGACATAAAGGCTAGATGTCTCGTCCAACGAAGTTGAACGTCCGCAGACGGCGGCCATCTTGCCACAGTCAGCTCGCTCACCCATAACATTGTGTTGGTAGTGGTACATGAAGGCTACTTTTTAAATAAAAGTCAAGTCAAGTCAAGTCAAAGTGTTTATTGCCGCATGCACCAAATTGCTTCAGCGCAGCGAAATTCTTGACTTGGCAAGATCTACGCAGTAAACGGCATACAGGTAATAAAATAACAAATACCAAAAATAAAATAGGCCTAACACTATAACATATAGGCCTATAACATATAACACTACAACAGTAACAAGTAACAACAATTTAAAATACAAGAAGGGCTAGCGGCAGTTTAAAGGGTGAAGAAGTGAGGAATACTAAATGTATCTCTGTCCTCCATATAGGCTATCTCCGCAGTAGTCTAGTTCCCTCTAGAGGGTGGGGATTTTCAACATGAAGCATTTCTTGATGTATACTTGTAAAGGGAAATCTTGTACCTTTTTTACTGCAAATAAATGTCACTTTATAGTAGGAATATAACTAATATAATACAATAATTTGAATTATTACTTATAAATTTGTGTGACAACGGCTCACGCTTGAGGGCCTTAATTGACATAGGCTACCAATGCAGGGGCAGTGCATTGTGGGACTTGCAGTATTAGTGGTGCGTGCAACATACCAGCGGCCGGGGCAGGCCAGCTCATAGACATGAATAGGCCAGCTCTCGACAGTCTCTCGTACATCTGTCCGTCGGAAAAGGGTGCTGCCAGGAGATGGGGAATATTTATTCGGATCCGGTCAGAATTGGCCAGGTTCATTCTGGTTATGGCAGTGGGGATGGCGGAGGTCGCCTTGATCAAGCGGCTCCTGCATTTTGTCTTTTCATTTAGCCTTAGAAATGAATTATCATAATGTTTGTCTAGAATCTGCTGATTACACCTATAGAAGAACATTATACTTTTGTATCAGACTCTGTCCTGTCATATGTGTGTTTATTGATTGTGAAGTGTACCCCTCTACTTGTAAATGGTGCTGGTCACCTGTGTATATCCTTGTCTTTTCCTATGTAGGGTAGTCTAGTCTGGTCTGGTTAGAGTAATGTGTGCGTGTTGATTAAGATGCTGAGATTTGTTCTCTAATTTTGAGAGGCCAGCAGAATTACCAAAAAGGGCAATTGCAGTTACTGAAACCCCTTGCTGTCATTTTTTAATCTTTGTTATGTTTCCTGATTTTGGATTTCCAAGCCTTATTTAATGCAAAATAATTTTTGTGAAACATAGTCTGCCTCAGAGTTTTGGTCAGACCCATTCGCACACCAGTCCTCGACCTGTCCTGTTTTAGGCTAGCATCCATATAAATCTTTGTTGATCTCACATCAATAAGCCTTGGAAGTTTGCAACCTTTGACTCGGCTTGCTTGTAATAAATTACACTGTCTAATGATTATTAAGCATGTCGCCAACAACATTCTATTAGGTTACGCATAATCCACATTCAAACCCTTAGAAAACAATGTATATGAGCTGAAAAAGCAAGCAGTATTTCAGCAACAATAAAATGTGTCATTCTTTTTTTAATGTTATTCTTTGGATACGTTAGTGTTCATCTCCAATGTCACAATAAATAAAACTAAGCAGAGTCATATTTGTGTAAATTTATATTACACTACCTTGTCAGTCTACATGCTTATGTCTTTGCCGGTTCAATATCCTTCAGCTTGTCAGTAATTACACGTGTACACTATCCATTAGGGGTCTCAAAGCGTTATTTGTATTCACGGCAGTGGTGCAAAAGCGAGCTACACTCTGCAACTTTAGGAGGAGCTCAGCAGAAGAAAAATACAATTTCTTCCAGAATGAGGCTTTAACTTACCTGCATTTTAACATTACTTGCTTGCCAGGCAACTAGATTCATATGAGTCCTTGAAAGGAAAAATATAACTATTTCACCTGTGGTTTGGGCAGGTTACTGCGACTGGCATCTTATCCAGACATCACTGAGGTGTCAGTAGTGGTTGGACTTGAATGATGAGTGCATGGGTGTGATTAGGAATGTGTCAGCTTGACACTGAACTCCATCACATACATGAACCATTATACACCACTGTCACACAAAATTCACATGGGACTAGGAGGTTCATGCAGCACTCTTTAAAGGCACAGCAAGTCGTTTTTAGTGGCATCTATTATAGAAATGGAATACAAATCATTGTGTTTTCGTTAGCTTAGAACGAGCCATCGATATCTTCCACCATTTTGTGCCACCATATTTCTACAATAGCCCAGCACAAATTAACTAAAACACTGGCCCAAGATAGGCCTTTTCACGCTTTTAGGGGATTTGACGGCCACTGTAGGTAGGCTACTCTCACATGCTTGTAAAGGGTAGGGTATTAAGCTGCTGGCGATTCAGCATTCTCACCACTAGATGTCACTAAAACACATGGTACCTAAAGCCACTCTAGAGCTGGGCATGAGTAGACCTCCCAAAAGGCCATAGCATTTATGTGTCCTTGACTCCCTGTTTGTTTACTTTATGACCTTTCATTTATGTGACCTCATCTCTACATTTTTCAACTGCATTAAAGGTGAAATAGAACCTAAATGCTTTTTCTTTATGATGTGATTAAGTGTTGTGTTCTTTTGAAGATATTTAGACATATAATTTAGCTCCACTTGAAAACAACTCCTATAGAATACTGACATATGTTATCAATGTGTGGTAATTGGTATTAATTAAGATATGTATTAGGCTTATGTAAGACATGCAATGTTGTATAAAGTTTGAGGCTTTAATGACAATAGAATTCAAATAGAATAGAAACGTAATTGAATTAGCAAAATAAATGATGGAATGAACCAGTAAAAAAATTGTTTTAAGAAATATTTATTTGTTATTAAAGTAAATATATTAAAATAAATAATATGTAGACATCTACCATCCGCACAATTTTCCTTTGACATTCAATAGATTGAGCGCTTGTGTACGCAAATAAATAAAACTAAATATATTACATCCAGATTAAATATATATCATCCAGATTAAACATTCTATGTACATGTCCATTTGAAAGGAGAGCCATTATTCATTCCGGTTTCTCATATTCCACATCACTGTCCTCTTCGTCACTGCTGGAGTCAGATGGTTGATACAGACAGATGGTCGCCTGAACAGGGTAGTTTCGGAGCAGCGCCTCGGCGTCCTGATACAGGTAGTCAAAGCAACGGGACCGGGGCCAGAATAGTCTGCAATAAACCGCAAATTGTACGTTAGAAACCATGTGAACAACCGCTAGGGCAAATAATGTTGAACTGCACAAGAAGATTAAAAAAAATAAAGCAATTTACTCCTAAAAACAGCAGTGATATGGTCTCATCTAATACTTTGAAAGTGAATTACTGCATGGCAAAAAGCAAATGTTGACACTCACTTCACTGGGTGTGCGACCTGTTTGTCCGCTTTGCAGCCGGATGATGTCACCGTCGGCCTCAAGTAGGGCTGTGAAAAAAATAAGAACATCTTCAGCATTTGGTCACTTGATGGCTTTGTTGCACGCCTGCTAAGGGTCCAACATAGCCACTATAAACATCTGATGAAATGTATTATTTTACTAATTTAGTTTAGTGTTGAGAGACAAGCGCTTCAGATGAGTGACAAGATTTTAAGGTACTACTGCAAAAAAGTGTTCTGATTATGCCTGATATTGAATTACCTTATGTGAATCTCGTGACTGCCTGCGCTGTTCGTTCATCCATGGTCTCCACAGAGAGGTGGGCGCTCGAGAAGCACACTTGGTGGAATATCCAGACAGAACCGCCACATCACCGATGTTTGCAGTAACGTTAAAGTTATCCATGTTTCCAAGGAGGAGAGAGTGTGATGTTAATCCTCGGAGAGAGACTGAACGAGTGACTTGCAGATAAGTCGAAGTGAGGTTTTATAAGCGGAAGGGTCCCTGCGCCAAATTGTGCTTTGACACCTTCAGTAGGCCAGCGCGTGTTCTGCGCTGAGGTGTGCTGCGTTCATTTGCCAAGCATGGCGTGTGGCAGAGGTGCGCGCGGGCCTTTGTGTTGAGGTGTCAACTCACACTTCACCAAACCGGGGTGCAAACGAAATGTCGCGTGCAAGTTTGGGGGCGAATTGAAGTTTGAGGAATGTGGTGGGGACATTCAGCGCGGCCTTTGAGAGAGACTATCGAGGATATAATACTAATACAAAATCTACATCACTTGTTTTTTATTTTAGTTTGGTGTTAATTTAATTACATCAAAGGAGGATCACATGTTAGGAATGGCAAAGAACATTGATGGCAGTAGGAAATGGCACATTTAAACATGGTTTTGTCAAACGTGAGAGCAAGAGGAATGGGTTAGAACTGACAATAACAAACAGCATCATATCTCGTGACCTCATCTTAGCTCCGAGGATAGGTTCTCATGGAAAAGTGTGAGCCGTCGTGACACCAACTCGCGCTTGACTGGGTGTGAAGAATGCACACTTCAGACAGCGGAGCGTGAGGTCAGAACGGGTCACGACGTGTGCTTGCCCTGTCACTCTTGTGAACATACACCGTTCAGATAGGTCTTATGCCTAATTATTTATGCTTCAAGTACACTGAGTATTTAATTTGAATCCGTTAAATTCAGTGATAGTCCGACTGGCTTTGCCTGATTGTTGTGAAAATACAGTCAGTTAATGTTAAAGTTCTTGGGTGTGTGAGCTGTGCTTCAGCTGACCTCTCACCTGTGTGTGTGTGTGTGTGTTTGTGGGTATGCACAGACACTAATGGAGAGTGTGTTAGCTGACACAGTGAGAGGTGTTCTGGTGGGAGAAGTCAGTGAGTGTGTTTAAGGGACTTATAGACTACATGACAGAGGAGTGAAGACCTTGGTTCAAACACTCCTGACCCCTCATCTAAACTCTTTCTGTCTGCACAGCTGATGGCCCGTATTAATATCCCTATTTTTACGTCTCTTCTGAGCTTTGCCGTCATCAAAGCAATTCCTGGAATGACTGGTGAAATAAAGTCAATATGATACAATGAAAAATAAATAAAGATAAATAAATATGTATAAATGCATAAACAAAAGTGTGTAGTGCATGTGTTGATAAAAAGTTATATTTGTGAATGTGCATCTTCTGAAAATATGTGACATACAGTCTGGGGTTTAGTTACTATTCCCCTCTTGGCTTCATCCAATATTCTCTTCTGTGCCACATCCCCTCTGCATGGCCTGGACTCTGGCTCACAGCACAACACATAAATGGCCTCTCAGTTGAACTTATGTGCAAGTGTATATGTGAGGTTAGACGTTTCTCAGTTTCACACAGGTGACCTTTCATTTAAACCATGGTCCCTCACTGTCTGGGGGTTTGTGTGTGTGTGTGTGTGTGTGTGTGGTGGTGATGGTGGTGTTGTTTGTTTGTTTGTGTTCACAGGTTGCAGGGCTTGAACTCAGGTTCTCAGGTTCACACATACGCAAGCTCTCACTTCAACCATGGCTGTGTGTGTGTGTTTGTGTTAAGAGTTTGTAGGGCCTGAACTCAGATTCTCAGCTTCACACACAGGTGACTCCTCACTTGAACAGTGAAGCATGCGTGTGTGTTTCTGTGTGCTAATGGAGAGTGTGTTATTCCACACACTTACAGGTGACAACTAATAGCGTGTGTGTGTGAGAAAGAGACTGTGTGTGAGGGCTTCAAACTGATAGAGACCCCTTGTCTAACCCTAACTCTTTTCAGCATGCAGATGTGTCTTTTGCCACGGTGCGTGTTATCTGTGTTTTTGTGTGTGCTGTGAAGAGGGACATACACCTACATCGAATAATCATGACAGGCAGTGCAGTGTGAAACAGAGCTGGAATACAATCCAGTGCTGGACACACAGTTTCTGAAGCATGTTTTAGACAGCGATGCCTAAGAGATGCCTAAGAGATGACAACCGCAACAGAGGATGGCTGACATCCATTTGGGCATCGTTATGTGTATTTACTCAGAGACTGCCTTGATAACAGTTTAAACAAGGATACTGAGTACTTCTAAGGGCCTGCATTAGTCCACGTCATTTGCTGAGGATGGCTGAGATTTTTGATTAAAAACAAGGTAGCCTGTACAAAAAAAACTACACAGAAATCTTAGAGGCACGATTGAGATAAAAAATAATTTCAACAAACATTACTCAATAAAGCTCTACATTCCTGTACAGTTTGCATAATGCATGTCTGTCGCCTGTTATCCTCTCTGCCATTATTTAGGCGTTCATCATGAGGTATCATGTAACAAGCTCTCAACCATTTACCGAAAGATCGACCACAACCCCTCACGAGATCACTCTGGGTCACAGATACATTACATACCGTCACCGAGCGCCCTAGCCACAAAAGTAATTAGCTGAAGCGCAAACTGAATTTGTCATCAAATCAGAGGCAATATTTTCTGACACAGATCTCATTAGCCGACTACGTGTATATTAAATGAAGCACTGGAGTTCCTGACGGAGTATTGCATTTCAATATAACGTCGTTAAATCGGAGGGAGAAAAGCTTGAACTTGGCTATGAAATATGACCCTCGTTATATCAGAAAATCGGAAAATAATTGAGATAATTATACTCTTACACCAGAACCTAATTTTACAATCCCTTTTGTACCAAACGTCACCCATGCTTGTATTTTGCTCGTGATTGGCGATATCACCCCCCTGGCACAGCCAAGCAAGCGTCTCTATAGCAAGACGTAACAAGCTTGCACACTGCGTTCAAGGGGAAGCTTTCTCGTTGGTCTTCCCATCGCCGGAGATGAATTCAGCAGTACCTTAAAATTCGTTTTTTTTTCTGCTTGGGGAATTGCCTTTCGACCAGTGAAGTGCGTTTCCTTGTAGTGATACTACGTCTGGTTCAGAAAGTTGTGCAGTTTGATATAACTTCACGTACTTTGATGGAATTTGAAATGGAGTTTTGATGTAGGCTGCGTTTTGAGCGAATATGTTCATCTGGGTGTGCCGACCAACGGCAGAGAGCCGTTGAGCAACGCGAACAGATTGTGGATATAAAGAAGCAAAATGAGGATTTCAGGACTCTGGACAGCGCTTCTCGCATTGCTGTCAATTAATGCCATATCCGGTTCAGGTAGTAGCCTACAATCTTAACACAGTCTTTTTAATCTATTTTATGATAGCCTTGATACTGCCTAGTAGCAAAGTCAATAAGTAAGGTTTAAAATATTGACGCATTAGGGTGTTAAACCATAGTTTTGCAGCAAAACATATTTTGACCTCGTGATTTGTATTTTTCATCCAGCAGTGAAAAAAATAGGTAACAATCCGGGTCGCTTTGCCAATGCTACCCTGGTTCGACTCTCCGAGTATTTAAGCACGGGGTACAAGAAAGGCGTTCGTCCTGTGAAAAATTGGAGACAATCTACGATGGTGGCCATTGACCTGATGGTGTACTCTATTCTTAACGTGGTGCGTAGAATGTGATGTGAACACATTTCAGATCCTTCCTTTAAGATATGTAGCTGTGCTCAGTGTCGTGTTATTGAATTGTCACACTCTCCTTTTCTTCTGTTGTGCAATAATAAAGGATGAGAAGAATCAAGTTCTCACAACTTACGTATGGTACAGACAGGTAAAGTAAACGAAACGTAATCAATCAGTGAAATCAAAAGGTAATCAATCCAAATTAAAAGGGTTTCATTGCTGAGAGTTTCAAAATATATGATATATAAAGTGTGATTCAGGGGAGAACGTTTATGATCTTTACTATACCTTCGCTCATAGGTGTAAACTAGATGGTCTTAATTGTACTGTGTATTGTTGTGGGTCGTGATCTGTGCGCAGTGTCACAGACTAAGTTGTATAATGCAATGCACTTTATACACATTTGATGCCTTTAGCAATGGACCGATGAATTTCTTGTATGGAACCCTGAGGATTTCGATGAAGCGAAAAAAGCGTCAATTCCCACTGCCAATGTGTGGGTGCCTGATATTGTCATCAACGAATTGTAAGTGCAACACTTCTGTAAGGAATTAAAAGTGTAACAGTGCTGTAACTAATTGTAAATAATTTCTGGCTCTCTCATATTTGCACATGAATTGAATGTGACATAAATCATACTGTACTTTAAATCTGAACAATTATTTAACTAATTCGTTAATTATTAATTGATTTAATTTAATTATTCGAATTGTTGTAATCTTTTACTTACCATGGCTTCTCTGAAATCAAATACTTTTGTAGTCTTATTTATGTTTAAAAGTATGAAATAATACAATTAAATAAATATAATATTACTACTAATAATAATACTTTTCAATTTTGTTATTTTCCAAGTGTACAATGCACACAGCCACAAACCACAGAGGTAGAATTTTGTTTTTAATTATGTTTTTAATTAAAAGACATTACTAATGAATTTCATTTCTTTAACATGTAATACCCTCCTCCAGTGTTGATGTGGGAAAATCCCCTGACATCCCATATGTGTATGTTAGCCACGATGGACTGGTGCGCAACTACAAGCCCATTCAGGTTGTAACTGCCTGCACCTTAAACATCTACAACTTCCCTTTCGATGTCCAGAACTGCAGCCTCACTTTCCAGAGCTGGCTACACACTAGTAAGGACTCACTGTGTTTACATCAAATTGGAAAGTCTCACACATTTGTACATCCACACCATTGAGATACTCTCAATACAATACTAGTTCAGTAAGTCATGAAAAATAACATACAAAATCTGCTTGTCAGGATGCAGTCTGCATTTTAGTTGGGTTGTTGTTAGGACAGCTAGGACAAAATGTTAAGTAACTAAATGTGAAAACTTTATAATGCATTCCACATCACATTGCCTACACACTTGTATAGTCGATTTCTTAACTGGGAGTCTAGTTACTCTTCTAATCTCTTGTTTGTTCCCCAGTAAACGACATCAACATTACTCTGATGAGAAGCCCGGAGGATGTGAAGGAGGATAAGAGTGTGTTCATGAATCAGGGTGAATGGGAGCTTCTACACATCCTCTCAAAGTACAACTCCTTCAGCCTCGACAACGACGACTACTACGCCGAAATGAAGTTCTATGTATGAGTAGCACTTGTATTGTTTTTTTCACCAGAATTAGTTGGCATGAATTCGGAATGATGCTGCTTAATTTCATCGGGATGCATGGTACATATCCTCATGCTAAATTGAATGTACTTAAGTAGGTTTCCTGTGAAAACACACACACACAAACTCACACACACACACACACACACACACACACTCACAAACTCTCACTCTCACTCACACACACAAACTCACACTCAACACACACACACACACACACACACACACACACACACACACACACACACACACACACACACACACACACACACACACACACACACACACACACACTCACACTCACACTCACACTCACACACACATACAGGTGGT
>NC_137921.1:14876441-14953941 GCF_963457725.1 Sprattus sprattus | reverse complement strand
AAAAGACAACTAAATAAATAGAGATCTAGAAGTTTGTTAATCCTGTGATGGGCATATAGTTTTTCATATACTTCAGGATACCAAAGAGTTAAGGTGTCAGGTCTAGAATTTTTTTTTGTGCTTTTGCGAAATTTAAGCCAAATATCAGTATGTCATTGTTGAAAAATGCACATATATACTGTATATAACAGAGTACAGCCTTTCAGTATAATACATATTTATAGTGAACGAGGAAAGGTACTGTGTGGGGTGTGCCTGTGTGAGGATGGTACTTAGACCAGTGAAGAGATTTAATGTAGTGCTTCTTAATTCTATAGCAAAGGCAGGTAACTGAAATTTGAGTTACTTAGTTTTCAAGATTTGATTCCAAAGATGGTCAATGTTTTGTATACTATACAATCTGTCACTGTTATGTTATGATTGAGAAAGTTTACACTTTAACCTCACATGTTGTATTTTGTCATTGAACAATAAGATAAATAAAGGAAGGAAGACCATTTTACACTCAGGGGCTTCATTTGTCATAGTTATTGTTGTTATATCTTTTGCACACATCAACTCTAAGTTGTGGTTTATCCAGCATCCAGCAATCCACTCAGAAAAACATAGTTTTAACTGTAAAAGCAACAATGTCACACTATGTATTTCCTGTAGATAAAGCTGAAATGTGAATAATAGATGTGCTTATTCCTGTTTATGTGTTGTTGTAAATACATTGTAAATATGATGTTTTGTGTTCACCCAGACCACTAATTTAGTGGTTTGGATGAGTATTTACTGTAAAATATGTGAAATTTAAAATCTATAAAAGTAAACAAAAGTAGATTATGGTCCTATAATGTATTGAATAAATGTAATAATAATATTATTAGATCTAATAAATACTATGAAATAAAATCAGTTTGCATCAAGACACTGGAGATAATGTGGAGTATGCTCACAGATCATCCAGGTGGAAAATACGTTTTTCACGGCTAACTGGTTGGGAAACAATAACTTAAAATAAATATTAGTTTCATCCTGAATTATCCTGGTTCACCATCATCAATCAACATTGCAACCTTTGCTAGTGAACTCTGACCTCGGTCATACAAGTAGCTTTGGTCCAGTTCCCTTGAGCCTTGTCACTGTCCTAGTGCAAATCTGCACACACAGGGGCAGAGGCATTAACACGTTAGGGCCCGTTACCCATTAGAACAGACTGCATGTGGCTTAAACCGCATTCTGCCTGCTGAGGGAGCACAGAATGATAAGTTGCGCTACTTGATTTCATGGGGAAAGTGGGAGTTTAGAGGAAACTGATAAGAGAAGCCCAAGGAGTGACTGATGAGGTATTCCATTTTATGTATGAGAGCTGCCAGGGTCAGCACTTTCACAAGGTTTTCCACCTTTTAAAAGCAGGTGGAAAACGTGAAATAAAAAGGGCACAGGGTTGCGTTTTTTTGCGGACTGGCCAAGCCACTGGGCTCGCCAACGTCCTTAACATCTGGCTATCAGTCACAGCCAGAAGATCAGAACCCTCAACACATAGGTACCAGTAAAGAACAGTTATAACATTAATCAAGGGACAAAAGTTGATAATTTGATCTACCTTACACCAAAATCATAGACTTTATTAACCATCATGTTGAAAGGGTGTGACCTTTGCTTGTGAACCCTGACCACTGTCTTGCTTGATAGGTAGGCCCACGTCTGATCCAGATCCCGTTGAGGGGTGTCAGCCTTGCCGCTGTTGTGGCGTTAATGTGCACACTCAGTCAGAGTTGGCAAATCCACACCCAAAAACGGGAATAATCCACAAAAAGTGTAGATCCAGCATCGGCTGTTTGCCATCGACTGACCCAAAACTGAATTTAACTGAAAATAATTCAAGATTCAAGGGACTTTTGAAGATCAGGTGACATTTACATGTTTTGTTGTTCCTCATAAACAGACCAAAGAGTCATGCTTGAGAAAAATCCGAAATGACCCACACAAGGGACAAGTACTGTTTATCAGATGTATTAACAGAAAAGTTGTACAGTAATATCACAGGTACGTGTGTGTTTTCGTATGTCTATGTGCGTGAGCCCCTATGTACAGTATGTGTATGTTTTTGTATGTCTGTGTGTTTGCCTGTGTGTACGTGTGGGGATGGAGAATACTTTTGTCTTGAAGATACTGGTAAAGGACAGTAATAACATTGTTCTAGGGCCGTGAGTTCATAAATTGATTTATCCTAAACGTGTTACTCTATTGACTATTGTGTATAAAACCGTAACCCTTGCTTGTGACCCCTGACCTTGGTCATACACACTCCACAGATGATCCCAGCACTGACTCAGTTCCCATTGAGGGGTGTGAGCCTTGCCACTGCTGTGGTGTAAATTTGCACACTCAGTCACTCAGTTAGAAAATCAACACCTGCATTAGGGAGAAACCATCACATGCATACATCGACCTGTATAAGGTAGAATGATCCCTAACATCAACTGATCCAGAACGCATATGAATTTAAATGAATACAAGATAGGAAGTCTGGCTGTTTAAATTGTGCAATGAAGTTATTTCTACAGTTGTTTTTGATGTTTGCTTTAAACACATCAAAGGGCCATCAATCTCAAATAGCCTTTACAGTATCGGTGGCCTTTTATTGTAAGCAAATTGATAAAGTACTTGAAAATGGGTGTCTGACTGGGGTATTTGTGCATGTGACATGTGAGTGTATATGACAGTTTGGAGAATACATTATCTTTAGGGTCCTGGTAAAAGCATGATAATAACACTGTTATAACATACCCAGGGCCCAGTAAATAATTGAGGTAACTTATATATTTTCCATCACGAATACCTTTATGTGTAACCTTTGTGTGTGCCTATGTGTGTACCCTTTGTTTATGAACTCTGACCTCAGTCATGCTCAGTGAGTGCATCGGCCAGTTCCCATGGAGGGGTGTGAGCCTTGTCACTGAGCTGGTGCAAATTTACACACGCCATCAATGTCAACACCCACAACTGAGAGAACCCACCGCGTGCATAGATCACCATTCACCAGGTCACCACTATTACCTTCTGCTAACCCTGAACTCAGGTCGTGCTGTTTGCTATCCAAAACACAAACAGAACTTGTTAGAACTTGTAAAGTCTCTGAGCACTGTTAAAAGAAATTAGTCTATTTTGAAGGTTTTGTTTGAGTTTTATCAGTGTCCTCATACAGATGCTGTCTTGTTGTTCTCATATGACCTTTGCCAATTCAAAACTCTCAAGTGTCAAAGTGAGTGGTATCTCGTTTTTACCTCAGAAGTTTCCCTTGCGTTGATTACCTGAATAGATTATAGAGCAGCCAAGAAAGGGGGATGGACAGAAAGATTTACAAACACCCACAACCATACAGCTACCACTAATTAAATCTAGCATGATAACATGCTAACTGATGTATGGCAGTGAAACACCATGATGTGAAGTTAAAAATTAAAAGCAAAGTTATTTTAATTAGGGTTGTTGCATTTGCCCACAAACCTATGTAAGTATAGTTTGAGCTTCTAGTGGGGATATCAATAATCATTACCTCCCCTTTGCATGGCTGTACCAGCAAAATTAATCTGAGGATGCCATGCAACAGTGTTACATTAAAAATGTCCCTTTTAGGTGGTGAGTGAGGCTGTGTAAATTCAATTTTGCACGCTTACAGTAATAGTCAGGCTGCTGTTGTTGCTGCTGGTGATGATGGAATGTACACTCTGATCTGGGCAACAATGCTAACCAAACCCTCAGGTTCCCATGGTGAGGTGTCAGTCAGCTTAATCGGGTGTGAAGACTGTGACCATCAGGAAGGTGAGTAGGAGCACTGCAGCACAGAGCACCCATGTAGAGGTCAGGAGTGTCACCACCGTGTGCTTAAGACAGCGCTGCATAAGAGGTCAGCAGAAGGCATCCAGAATGCCATAAAACATAAGCAAATAAATTAATATTTAATATCATTAAAGCTTTTATCCGTAACTGATACATTTAATGATTTGCTTTGAATAAAAAGGATTAAACAATAAGCCACCATCGTACTTATGTTAGATTTGTTTTTAAAAAATCTTGAAAACTCAGCCTCGACTGTCTTATCCCGGTCTTCATAATGTCTATATTGTTGAGCTCAAAAATGCGTTGCCTATTATTTGACTTAAAGCACATTGTCTATTTTTCAGAAAAGGGAGGCTTTTTATTTGACCAGATTTACAGCTTGGTGCAATGTCATGTGGTGTGGATTGGTTGAGGTCCCTTAGTTTGTATGGGGGGATTTTTTACCCTCAACCGAGGCTTGGGGCTTGCAATATGCAGTGTGTTATTATCGAGATTTAAGACTAGTCAGAGCAGAGCACAGTTAACAGTTAACAGTTCAAACTGATAGAAAATAAAAGTAAGGGCCACAACACAACAGCCGGTAGTGTGGAGTGCGACCATTTGTGCAGTTGACACCTCAACACACTCCCGCTCGTGGCGCATGCTGGCGCTCCTTCGTAGCACGCGTCGCCTGCCAGCGTGAAGGTGTCAAGGCACAATTTGGCGTTTCCAGTATAAATTGCACGCTGCCCCGGCTCGTGGACACATGCACCGCAGACTCTGAGGACTAAACACGCACGTTTAACTCGCAAGAACTATGGAACACTCTACATGTCAGACTGGAACTAAGGAGATTACAAGTATCTCTCGTGCTGGATACATCAGTGAAAACGTGGTGCAAGAGCGCGACCTGTTTTGGAGACCATGGACACCAGAGCAGTGTGGGAAAAAGATGGGCTCACTTTCGGTAAGTTAACTGGATTAAAAACTGGTCAAATTTGAAGGAAACACTCCTCTGTAATTAACAACCTATGCAATTTAATGTAGGCCTATATGAATCAATTAATTAACGACTAACAAATGAAGGTGAAAGGAATGAACAGAAAGAAATATTAAAGGGGATTCTTTCTTTAAAAAAAGTAGCCGTCACATATTTTGTCATTTGCATTGCTTTTGTTTTTTACTCGTCAAATGCTCATGTTTTTTTTTGTGTCTATTTCAGGCTTTTACCAACACCTCTGCTGAATTACCCAATGGAAATAAACCCAACGGCATGTCCCACCCTGTAAAGTAAGACATTATGTTCTTGAAAACCATTTTACACTTCAAACCATTTTCTATATTCAGGCCCATCTATCTAACTGTGCATCTCCCCTCTCTCTGCCTTTGTTACTAATTTCATTAGTAGCTTATTAAATGTAATAGCATTATGGTCGGCAATGTCTAACTCGAACTTGTAATCTTTGATAGGTTGTTCTGGCCGAAATCGCGATGCTTTGATTATCTGTACCAGGACGCGGAGGTGCTACTCCTGAACTACCCCGTCCAGGCGACCATCTGCCCATATGCCGACTCCAGTAGTGGGGAAGACGAGGACAGTGACGAGGAGGACGAGAAAGAAATGAACTAAAATGTACTTGTGATGTGATAGAAGACTTTGTAGATCGAGCCTAATATATTTTCTAATTTATTTTTTCTGTACAAAAATGTAAATATGACTCCATATGGAAACCTGTTTATTTAAAACTTTTTTATTTTTGTATCATGTTCTTCGGAAGCATTATTATTTATTTTAAAATATCCAAAGGAAGCTTGTCAATAAATTATTTTTCATCTTTCAAATTGTTGTATTCGCTCTTGCTTATTTTACAAATTAAAGATTTAAATATATAGACTACTAAACCTAGTTTATGGTGAAGTTGATGTTTTCTGTGCATGTTATTTTAATCTTTAAATGAAATGAAATTCCCTAGAATAAGGGGATTAGAACAAAGCTCCAGATCTTTTTGGACTTCATCAGAACAGTTACAAAAACCTTTGTTTCTCGCCCAGGTCAATTCCAAACGTTACTAATTTTTCACACAAAAGTAACTTTTTTCACCAAAATCATATAATTTTATATTATTTGGTGCAAAACAATCACAACTGATTTATAATCAATTAAAGGTCCGTTTCAGCCACACTTGAGAATTTCAAGGGTTGAACCTTTGACATTTTTGGTCTGAGTTAACTCTCACTGAGGCATAGCAGTACACAACAAAGTACGTCTGAGTGTACTCAGTACGCATTCTTATATTTTCGTTGTCAGAAGAATGGAAAGCATTGGAGTGTGCGGGTAAACTAGTAGTGTGCTGTGCGGGTAAACTAGTGCCAGAGTGAGTACGCAAGGTTTCATGTAAGGCCCATTGCATACATCACTGTTATTAGTAATGTGTAACTGTAGAAATTGCAACATCAATATTTGAGACATTATTTCTGTGGCCAATTTTCAAGCATTTACATTACAGTGAGAATCTTTTTACGTTTGACTGCCTGGATTTGTAAAGTCTGTCAGACATCGAACTCACATGAATGAAATGGCAAGGTCTTGGAACTTTTGCCTTAAATGTTCATCATGACTGCTTGCCACGACCCAGGTGGGACTTGAACCCACAATCCCCAGCTCCGGAGGCTGATGCCACTGGGCCTTGTGACTCCCACAAAAAGATTCCTCTCTTATCGTTTAATAAATATTTAACAAACATACCAAAGTGTCTTTCTTTTGCTCTTCTTTCATTGTACAGAGTTTAAAAGACCTGTGTGCCAACGTGTGTGTGTGTGTGTGTGTGTGTGTGTGTGTGTGTGTGTGTGTGTGTGTGTGTGTGTGTGGGGGGGGGTGTGGGGGGGGGTGTATGTTGACATTACTTGAGTAATCTGACACAGGTAAAGGTGATAAAAGACATTGGGCCTGTGCTGTCTTGGCCATTGGAGAAGCTATCCCATAATATCTCAAGGGTGTTCAATTTGTACTTTTTTTCTAGCAGTGATAACTGATGTATTTCTGCAACAGCATCAACATCTAACATCTGTCGTTGTTGTGTTGCCGCATATTGTGCTGACTTGATGGTTTAAAAGTCAACAAGTATGCAGAGAAATAATAGAACTAGCACATCAAATCCTACAATTGTTTTCAGTGTTTGGTTGCAACTTCGCAAAATTAAAAAAAAAAAAACATTGAAGACGTGTTCTGCTCAGGAGCAATAGATGTGAACAGAAACTACAGTTTTGCTATTTTTTGTCGGATATCATGAGGAAAATGTTAACTGGCAACCAGCGAAGCACCGCAGGTTTTGCAGTGTAGCCTAGTAGTCAAAAATGATTCTGGGTTCTGGGGTTGTTGCCGCTGTGTCATGAGGTTCCTTTGTGTGTTTGGTGATAAACGGCATTCCTGGGTCTGTGCTGTATAGCCTATGGGTCCTCACATTGCCTTCTTCCACACTAAGTTGGCTTCAGTATCAAAGCTTCAGGAAAAAAATGAGGTAATTAAACACTTACATCAGTACCTCAATTTACAATCCCAGTCCAATTGTTTCTTTTTAGTTTTTAGCTGATGACCACTCTCTCTGCATTGGCCGAGCAATCATCTCTCAAGCAAGCACACTTCCTTTAAGGGGATTTTATTTCTTCCCAGGCCAGTGAGGACCAGAGAGGACCAGCTATGTAGTTTGAGAAGGATGGTCAATTTATAAGATTGCAATAACTAATAACATAATTTGAAGGGACTTGAAATGGTCTTGATGAAAATTCTGACCAGATATGTTAATCGTGGTGTGTCGACAAACGGCTGAGAACTGTTGCGCAATTTGGACGTGCTAGACTGCGGATGTAAGGAACTTTGTGCGTCAATGAGGATTTCAGAACTCTGGACAGCGCTTCTTGTGTTCCCTGCCAGTGTCAGTCTCGGTTTAGGTAGCTCAATATAGCCTGTAAGTCCCATAAGATGTATCATTAACACATCAGGTTATCATACCAAGGTTTTGCTGCTAACTATAAAGAAGGGCAAATATTTTGACCTTGTGATTTCTATTTTTCATTCGTCAGTAAAGAACAGGTAATAATCCAGGTCGCTTAACCAGTGCTACCCTGGTTCGACTCAAACATTTTAAGCACCGGGTACAAGAAAGGCGTTCATTGTTCTGATGGTGTACTCTATTCTCAATGTGGTGCGTAGGACACAATGAAGATGTGTAAAACTAATTTCAGATCCCTCATTTTATTGTGTCTGTGCTAGGTGACCGATATTGATTCGTTGTCTTCTCATTTTCTTTTACAATGAAGGATGAGGAGAATCAAGTTTTCACAACTTAGGTGTGGTTCAAACAGGTAAGTTAAGTAATCGAAAGGTCTTAGTGTCAAAATATAGGTCTCTGTGTATAATTCAATGTGCATTGTTGTGATCTATGAGCTACAATCTCAGAGACAAAGTTTCTATTTTTCACATCTGATGTTTTTAACAATGGACAGATGAATTTCTTTCTATAAAGCCCAAAGGATTTTGATGAGATGAGGGGTACATCATGACCCAATGGCAGTTCTAGCCAGCGTAGTTAGGCTCCCTATCTCATTGTCTAAACTGAAATGCAGATCTACCTGACAATTGCTTTGAAACATAAAATAAAACAGGCATGATAAATAAAACATTATTAATGATTACACTGGAATTGACCAACATAGTCTGCACTTTGTAGGATATACAGTACATGAATAAATAATCACACTGGATGGGATACTGTCTTTAACGCAATGCCTTCCTGAATGTAAAAGGGAAGAGAGCGGAATGCAACTTGACGTTCACCTTCAGTGTATATGAGCGCTGGTGGACAATGTCTAGGGATGTAAGTTCCCAACACTGGTATCTTTTGGAGAGGGTGTAACAAAGATTCCTGAAGTTACTAGTGTTGTGGGACAATCTCTTAAAGTACTGGTGTTTACCCTCAAATCGCATGCACCACAGATGTTTCAGTGGGCCAAACTCTATCATCAGACCGGGATGGTTAATGGTGTGAAAGTATCTGAGAACACAGTCTGGAAAGAGGAGAGGAATTCACCAATTTGGGAGCTGAGGATAGGATCTGCCTCTTTCATATTTGCACATGAACTGCATGTGACATAAATCATGCTTTACTTTAAATCTGAAAATAATTTAATAAATCAATTATTAATCAATTTACTTGAATTATTCAATTTGTTGCAAATGTTTTTGTCAGTCCTGGTACTGTCACGTCTCTGCTGAGCTCCCATTTAGCACACTCTGCCACTGGACTCAGTGTATCAAATGTATTAACAGAAAAGTTGTACAGTAGTATCACAGGTGTACGTGTATGTTTTTGTATGTCTGTGTGTTTGCCTGTGTGTACGTGTGGGGATGGAGAAAACTTTTTTCTTGAAGATACTGGTAAAGGACAGTAATAACATTGTTCTAGGGTCGTGAGTTCATAAATTGATTTATCCTAAACGTGTTACTCTATTGACTATTGTGTATAAAACTGTAACCCTTGCTTGTGAACCCTGACCTCGGTCATACACAGATGATCCCAGCACTGACTCAGTTCCCATTGAGGGGTGTGAGCCTTGCCACTGCTGTGGTGTAAATTTGCACACTCAGTCACTCAGTTAGAAAATCAACACCTGCATTAGGGAGAAACCATCACATGCATACATCGACCTGTATAAGGTAGAATGATCCCTAACATCAACTGATCCAGAACGCATATGAAGTTAAATGAATACAAGATAAGAAGTCTGGATGTTTAAATTGTGCGATGTAGTTATTTCTACAGTTGTTTTTGTTGCTTGCTTTAAACACATCAAAGGACCATCAATCTCAAATAGCCTTTACAGTATCGGTGGCCTTTTATTGTAAGCAAATTGATAAAGTACTCGAAAGTGGGTGTCTGACTGACGTATTTGTGCATGTGCTTGAGTGTATATGACAGTTTGGAGAATACATTATCTTTAGGGTCCTGGTAAAGCATGGTAATAACACTGTTATAACATACCCAGGGCCCAGTAAATAATTGAGGTAACTTCTATATTTTCCATCACAAATACCCTTATGTGTAACCTTTGTGTGTGCATATGTGTGTACCCTTTGCTTATGAACTCTGACCTCAGTCATGCTCAGTGAGTGCATCGGCCAGTTCCCATGGAGGGGTGTGAGCCTTGCCACTGAGCTGGTGCAAATTTACACACGCCATCAATGTCAACAACCACAACTGGGAGAACCCACCGCGTGCATAGATCACCATTCACCAGGTCACCACTATTACCTTCTGCTAACCCTGAACTCAGGTCGTGCTGTTTGCTATCCAAAACACAAACGGAACTTAATCTTGGTTAGAACTTGTAAAGGCTCTGAGCACTGATAACAGAAATTAGTCTCTTTTGAAGGTTTTGTTTGAGTTTTATCAGTGTCCTCGTACAGATGCTGTCTTGTTGTTCTCATATGACCTTTGCCAAAGTGAGTGGTTTCTCGTTTTTACCTTAGAAGTTTCGCTTGTGCTGATTAACTGAATAGATTATAGAGCAGCCAAGAAAGGGGGATGGACAGCAAGATTTACAAACACCCACAACAATACAGCTACCACTGATTAAAGCTATGGCTAATTGTTTAATCCTTTTTATTCAAAGCAAATCATTAAATTGATCAGTTATTAATAAAAGCTTTAATGACATTAAATATGAATTGGTTTGCTTATGTTTTATTGCATTCTGAAGGCCTTCTGCTGACCTCTTATGCAGCGCTGTCTTGAGCACACGGAGGTGACACTCCTGACCTCTGGGTGCTCTGTGCTGCTGTGCTCCTAGTCACCTTCCTGATGGTCAGAGTCTTCACACCCGATTAAGATGACTGACACCTCACCATGGGAACCTGAGGGTTTGGTTAGCATTGTTGCCCAGTTCAGAGTGTACTTTCATCATCGCCAATAACAACAACAGCCTGACTATTACTGTAAGCGTGCGTAATTTAATTTACACAGCGTCACTCACCACCTAAAAGGGACATTTTTAATGAAACACTGTTGCATGGCATCCTAATTTTGCTGGTACAGTCATGCGAAGGGGAGGTAATAATATTTGATATCCCCAAACTATTCACTATAGGTTTGTGGGCAAAGGCACCAACCCCCATTAAAATAACTTTACTTATAATTTTGAACTTCACATCATGGTGTTTCACTGGCATACATCATTTAGCATGTTATCATGCTATAGATTTACAGCGTGGTGCAATGTCATGGTGTGTGGATTGGTTGAGGTCCCTTAGTTTGTATGGGGGGATGTTTTACCCTCAACCTAGACTTGGGGCTTGCAATATGCAGTGTGTTATTATCAAGATTGAAGCCTAGTCAGAGCAGAGCACGGTTCACAGTTAAAACTGATAGAAAATATAAGTAATGGTCACAACACAACAAACGCTAGTGTGGAGTGCGACCATTTGCGCAGTTGACACTTCAACACACTCCCGCTTGTGGCGCATGCTGGCGCTCCTTCGTAGCACGCGTCGCCTGCCAGCGTGAAGGTGTCAAGGCACAATTTGGCGTTTCCAGTATAAATTGCACGCTGCCCCGGCTCGTGGACACATGCACCACAGACTCTGAGGACTAAACACGCACGTTCAACTCGCAAGAACTATGGAACACTCTACCTGTCAGACTGGAACTAAGGAGATTACAAGTAGGCCTATCTCTCGTGCTGGATACATCAGTGAAAACGTGGTGCAAGAGCGCGACCTGTTTTGGAGACCATGGACACCAGAGCAGTGTGGGCAAAAGATGGGCTCGCTTTCGGTAAGTTAACTGGATTAAAAACTGGTCAAATTTGCTTTTTACACACAGAAGGAAACACTCCTCTGTATTTAACAACCTATGCAATTTAATATAAACGAATCAATTGATTAACGACTAACAAATGAAGGTGAATGGAATGAACAGAAATAAATATTAAAAGGAATTCTTTCTTTAAAAAGTAGCCGTCACATATATTGTCATTTGCATCGTTTACTCGTCAAATGCTCATGCTTTTTTGTGTCTATTTCAGGCTTATACCAACACCTCTGCTGAATTACCCAATGGAAATAAACCCAACGGCATGTCCCACCCTGTAAAGTAAGCGATTATGTTCTTGAAAACCATTTTTCACTTTAAACCATTTTCTATATTCAGGCTCATCTATCTAAATGTGTATCTCCCCTCTCTCTGCCTTTGTTACTACTCATTAGTAGCTTATTAAATGTAATAGCATTATAGGCGGCGATGTCTAACTCGAACTTGTAATCTTTGATAGGTTGTTCTGGCCGAAATCGCGATGCTTCGATTATCTGTACCAGGATGCAGAGGTGCTACTCCGGAACTACCCCGTCCAGGCGACCATCTGCCCATATGCCGACTGCAGTAGTGGGGAAGACGAGGACAGTGACGAGGAGGACGAGAAAGAAATTAACTAAAATGTACTTCTGATGTGATAGAAGACTTTGTAGATCGGGCCTAATTTATTTTCTAATTTATTTTTTCTGTACAAAAATGTAAATATGACTCCATATGGAAACCTGTTTATTTAAAACTTTTTTAATTTTTGTATCATGTTCTTTGGAAGCATTATTATTTATTTTTAAAATATCCAAAGGAAGCTTGTCAATAAATTATTTTTCATCTTACAAATTGTTGTATTCGCTCTTGCTTATTTTATAAATGAAAGATTTAAATATATAGACTACTAAACCTAGTTTATGGTGAAGTTGATGTTTTACCTGTGCATTTTATTTTAATCTTTAAATCAATTTGGGGGGTGAAATTCCCTAGAATAAGGGGAGCAGAACAAAGCTTTTTGAACAATCAGAGAACAATTACAAAATCCTTTGTTTCTCGCCCAGGTCAATTCCAAACGTTACAAATTTTTCACACAAAAGTTACTTTTCACTCATATTATTTTATATTATTTGGTGAAAAACAATCACAACTGATTTATAATCAATTAAAGGTCCGTTTCAGCCACACTTGAGAATTTCAAGGGTTGAACCTTTGACATTTTGGGTCTGAGTTAACTCTTACTGCTAGGTACTCATTCTTTTCTTTTCGTTGTCAGAAGAGTGGAAAGCATTGGAGTGTGCGGGTAAACTAGTGCCAGAGTGAGTATGCAAGGTTTCATGCATGGCCCATTACATTTGACAGCCTGGATTTGTAACACAAGTCTGTCAGACACAAGCTAGTCCAACTCACATGAATTAAATGTCAAGTTATGTTCACTTCTTGGAACTCTGAACTTTTGCCTTAAATGTTCATCATGACTTCTTGCCTCGACCCAGATGGGACTTGAACCCACAATCCCCAGCTTCGGAGGCTGATGCCTTATCCATTAGGCCACTGGGCCTGGAGACTCCTCCAAAAAGATGCCTTACTTAAGGTTTAACTACAGTATTTCTCTGTTCCTAAAACACATTTTTTCAAAGCATGCCTCGGTTTCTCTTAGCTCTAAACACAAATCCCAAAACCACTCACACAAAATGCAAAACCCTTTATATCTCTTGCAAAATGACACTTTGGTTTCAAAACACTATTATATCACCTCAAAAGGGCATTTTGTTTTCAAACAACAAACACAGACCATTATTTGAGTAGACATTCTAAGCATTGATTGAACACTGATGTGCTCAATGGAAAACACTACTATGAAATGGGAAAACACTAGTATGAAGGCCTTATCAGGAGTATTATGCCTTTTCATCTCCAGTGTTACTGTACGCTTTCTTCTGTTGTAAAATATTGTAACTGTATAATGTTTTAACTCAAAAATGAAAGAAAAATGTAAAATAATAAAAGGACAAAAAAACTAGACTGCATCCTGTTCTTGCTCAAGACAATATCGACAATTGTTGTGTTGTGAAACATCTGAAAATAAAGTTTGATTTGAACATTTGATTGGATTACAATACAGTACAGTAATGTTTCTGTGCTGATAGGACGTAATCAGTTGTGGAAACGTATATGACTTACTTGCACATAGTCATATCATACTGTAATTGTTTGACTCTATCAGAGTTTCTGTCAAAAGGCACCCTGTACACCTGCTTCATTCTCGAGATGTTCTGCCTTAGAACATGGTCCACTGTGGCTAGGCTCTTTGTATTGATGTTTAGGAATATGTCTTGGTCATCAATGGTTGCACTTTGTATTTGTTTACGTATACTGTAATTTTACAAATACAGTACAATGTAAAATATTCTACAGATACAAATACAAGAATACTATGCTCCTGATACAGTAAGGCATTCAAACTAGTGTTTTACTGTCATAGTAGTGTTTCTTACCCATTCTCTCTTCTGAATGTCCGGAGAATCGGTGCAACTGAGAAGCGGCTTATGTTTGGTTGAACCCTCTGGCCAGCCTTGCCAGCCTCCTGCATGGTCAAACCCATGTTGACCACATGGTTGAACACATTGGCCTGAATCTCATCAGAGATACAGTAATGGCTCTCCGTCTTGCTCTTCCTCTTCATCATTTTCCTCCTCCTCCTCCTCTTACTCTCACTCCTCTGCCCCTCTGATCACCACTCACTTCAATGTTGCCATAAATTGTTCTCCAAAATAGGAGCTAAAGTTTTGATTTCAAATTGCACAACAGCTTTGGAAATGGAAGTTTTGTCATTTGATTAGCAGTGTTTTCTGTTTGAACACAAGGAGGTTTTGGCATTGATGAAGCATGCAAAGTAGAGAGGATGGTATTTAGGGTTTTGAAGAAAATGTGGTTAACAATTGAAAACTGTGTCTAAAGCAGAGAATTGTGTGTTGTGGTTTGAAGAAAGTGCGGTTAACAATTGAAATCTGTGTTTAAAGCAGAGAATTGTGCTTAAAGTTTAGCAGAATTGGTTTAGGGAGTTGGCACTTGGGTTTAGTGTTCAGAGAAACCGAGGCATGTTTTGAAAAAATGTGTTTTAGGAACAGAGAAATACTGTAATATTCAACTAACAAACCAAAGTGTCTTGGTTTTGGTCTTCTTTCATTGTACAGAGGTTACAAGACATGTGTGCCAACGTGTGTGTGTGTGTGTGTGTGTGTGTGTGTGTGTGTGTGTGTGTGTGTGTGTGTGTGTGTGTGTGTGTGTGTGTGTGTGTGTGTGTGTGTGTGTGTGTGTGTGTGTGTGTGTGTGTGTGAGTAATCTGACACAGGTAAAGGTGATAAAAGACAGTGGGTCTGTGCCTGAACCCGCATTCACACTCACATTTTGGAGATCTATTTTTATCGCGTATACACGAAGCTGTGTCAAGAAAATGCTATTTCTATTGCATTTAAACGTAAAGGCTATAGCAGGGCGGCGCAGATAGCTGGTTATAATAGTTTAGAATTTTTCACTAGTTTTTATTTTTATTTTGTTTTGGCTTTTTGTTTTCAATTTGAGTTTAGTTTTAATTCGTTTTTAAAGCGGGTTTGCTAGTTTATTTTTTTTATTTTTTTGAAAATACTTAGTTTGAGTTTAGTTTGTATTATTTTCAGTATTAGTTTTAGTCTTTAACGCGGAATGCAACAGACCAGGGGGGGGCCAGTCAGGGAAGCTTCATTTTTTGCTTGCAAAACGTTAGTTAGTTTTCAATAACGTCAGTTAGTTTTCAAAACGTTCGTTAGTTTTCAATAATGATAATAACCTTGGTGCAGACACAGGGTGCCATGTCTATGCATTATGTGTGTGTGTGAGAGAGAGAGAAAGAGAAAGAATGTGACGTGCTAATAGACAGTGAGGATTTTGACACACTGAAAGAGGTGAGCAGCATGGCTGAGACAGAGGTGTGTGTGGCTCTTGGTTCTCATGTTCACACATTGTGACCCGTGCCCTGAACTCTGACCTTTCTGAGGGCACTTTTCTGCACAGAGTTTGTACAGACTTACAAGCTTGGAAATTCTCTATGTTTACCAGTCTTTGTATGCCAAACAGCCTATGAGCCTCATGCCTCACACACCGTCTAGTTTTTGACTAAATGCCTCACATGCATGCCTGACGCTTATGTTTTCACCAGCTAGAAAACTCACTGGTGCTGTGAGTTCATGAGCCCAACAGATTCATTCATCTCTCAGCTCTGCCATGTTTCTCTCTCTGGAATACATTATAAATTCTCCCAACAGACTTCCTCACCTTAACTCACATTACAGTTTTTTACGATTGCTAAAACACTAAAACCCATTGGCTGAACTGAAGTTCTCAGTTGCCTGAACTCATGTAGCTAATTGTGCAGTCTGTTGTCAATACCTTAAACTATTTCACACGGTAAAACACAATTTGCAGCTCTCACTTAGACTTTTCAGCAAAACTCTAAACACATTCTCAAGCCTAATTTATACTTCTGCATCCCTCTCCGTCCTCGAAAAAAAAATGGGCGGGCGGGGGCAGGCGGTTGATTCAGAAAAAATTGAACGTACTGGTCGGGCTTATATACTACTCCGACGGCTATGCGTCCTAAAGCCTATTCAACCTATTCAACGCCAGACCGCTGGGTGGGGTAACTACTGTTTGTCGAGCCCGTAGCTACCACATAACCTCTTCATTGGAAGTCATTGATTGTTTTTCTTCCCAACTGTCACTGACATGACACGGATGCTGCTTCAAGACCTGTCGGGCAGGTGCAGTCACATGGGCCTTGGAGACATGTAGCACAGTCAATACTAACATGTCTAATGCTATATATTCACTTGAGTAGGCAAATGTATCTCCATCGTGGTGGTCATTTTTTTGTGAAAAACATTGCGATTTATAACAAAACGATATGCTTATCTTACATACAATACAGAAACTATTATAAAACGATCCAATAAAATGAATACGTTCTTATTTTCTTTGGTATTTTTGTCACATTCATACTGCAATGATCGCTGGGTAACCTTTGAATAACTACAACGCTATGACAATGCACTCATTGGCCACGAGACGGTTGCCCTTGTCAAAAAGTGGTAACGTGAATGTGTCACTATGAAACAAAGCATGCACACTTCGAACAAAATTACCCCCCAAACTCTGAGGACAGGGCCAGAAAAATAAACCCACGGTATTCATCATACATCTTACATCATACATCATGCAGTGTTATAGTTATATCAGACACACAGCAAGAACATGCATACCTCAACATACAGTTGTGGGACTGCGATTTCAACCATGAATATGTTGGAAAAACACATACATTAGCACACTTACTAATGATCATCTGCCAGGCTCTCACACACGAAAAGTTGATTCCAAAACTCTCGAATTTAAGACAGAGTGGACTGACAAGTAGGCTATGCATTTGTGCTGCTTGTGGGCAGGACAAAACCGATGTGTTTAATCTGCAACGAGACGGTTGCCCTTGTCAAAAGTGTTAGCGTGAAACGTCACTATAAAACAAAGCATGCACACTTCGAACAGAAATACCCGTAGAACTATGAAGTAAGGGGCAGAAAATTAAACCCACTGCAGTCTTCATACCAATCCACATGCAGTGTTATAGTTATATCAGAAACACAACAAGAGAACTAACAACTAACAGACAATGGTTGATGGTGGAGCTGCTGGACTAGTTTGAGTTATAAGCAGAGGACGTGCTTGTAGCGATTTGAGCGACAACTACAACAACAACAGAACAGGAGACAGGTGGAACGTACGTTTACTAGATTTTCCGCTAAATCAAGCGTTAGCGTATTCACAATAACTCTCAAAAGTGTGCTGCTAATAAGTACAACGTTGTCGTGCCGATTATGCTCTCACACGCCACCCTCATTGAGGCAAAAGTAATGTTTGACTCAAATGTCTTTCACTGCCGTTTTATGTAAAGTCAGTCATTCTAAATAGGTTCTACACATACATGAAATACATTTCCTATTTAATAGATGCAAAGTAATTATGCTGCCAGCATTACTCCGTAGCAAATTACGTTAGATGTCAGTTGAAGCTGGTTGGAGAAGGCCGGGTCGGATGGGCGGCAACACCTGGGTGAAGGTGTTACCAAGGCGTGCCAAGGCGTGCCAAAGTGTCCCTCTACGACCAAATCGGAGAGAATCGTAGAAGTATAAAAATGCCTTCAGTCTCAAAACACATTCTGCACTCCAATGCACATGTCATCCATACTGGTAAACACAAGTGGCAAAAATCAAATACAAATAGAGAACAAATGTCATTGATTAAACTCAACCACTCAAAATTGATTTAACTTGTATCAAATTATGTGACATAACCAATATAAGCCAGTTTAGAGAGCAAACAGGTTGTTGAAGGTGGGAAGGAGAAAGTCTGAGAATTGATAGAAGAAACAATGTGAGAGGACAAGTGAACACCACATTGACTCCTTTGATTTTTGTCCCTTTTACAGTAGTAGTGTGTACTGTAGTAGGCCTACAGTGCATTGTAGACTGTATAATGTACAATACTGTAAACAAGTTGTATGGCCCTGAACATTGAGCTTTCTATTTGGTACAGTTACAGTACTGATTGCTCAATAGATTTCGACTGGTTGCAGGTTCATATCAACAAAAAACAAGAGTGAGTTGTGAGTAGTGAGATGCAGGGTATACTATAGGGGTACAAGAAAGAGAAAGAACCAACACAAATTAGAGCAAAGCAAAGTAGTAATTTCTGATACATTTGTATAGCTACTATGAGAGAACATGTTTTCATTCATCAAAAGTCAATGATAGATAAATATGAAATTAGTTTGGAGGTAAAAAAAAAAAAATGTACTTCTCCCTGAGAACTATATGTTTTGAACAGTGTGTTTTCTATTTTTTGGTGTATTGTTTACTGACTGCTTGAAAGTGTATATCATTTTGAACACTTTGTTTATGATTTGACAGCAGTGTTTGATTTTGAGCACAGGTAAAACTGTTTTGAGGCGAAAGTTTCATTTTGCAAGAGGATACAGAGGTTTTGTAAATAGTGCTTGAAGATGAGGTTTTGTGTTTAGAGTTTAGAGAAAATGAGTGACTGTTTCAAGAACTGTAACTGAATTCACCTGGAGACCCACCTGCAAGAAGAGGCTTGTATTTATCAACACTGAGCCCTGTTACATCAGCAAAACATAAACAAGAATTGAAAAACTCACACTTCAGTTAGTAAGGTGCCTTACCTCAGGACTCAACTACGTAGTGTTGACATTTTCTTTTAGGCACTCTTGAACTCCCTGTTTGAAAGGGCATATAAGAGAGATACAGTTTTTCACTATTGCTAAAACCCGTTTTTCAAAACAATAACGGCTTTCTCAAAACTGCACACAGAAAACTGAAAACCTCACACACAAAAATGCTAAACCTGACACTCCCTTTGCAAGATGACTCTTTGCTATCAAATCTCTTAACTGTTCACAGAATGGAACTCGTGTTTTCATTTGGTAAACACAGCCATTTTTTCAAAACACACACACATACATTCATTTAGTACACACAACTAAGCATTTGCTGCACACTACCAAGCATTTACAGCACACAGAAGTGCAAAATTGAAAACACAATCATCGAAACACACCATATGAATGACAATGACTAATTGAGCCATTTCTCCTTTTGTAAAATGTATCAGTGTAGGCCTACATTTTTCATAGTCAAACATAAAACAGCAATACCGTTGTTCTCACAAACCATATTTACAATTTCAGTCTCCTGTTCCACCAAACACTAGATTGTATTGACATAAAATTGTATACAAAATGCTTACAGTTTTTTTTCAATTGCTTACACACATTTTTTGAAAGCATGCCTCGTTTTCTCAAAACTCTCAAAACTCTAAACACAAATCCCAAAACAACTAACAAAAAATGCAAAACCCTTTATATCTCCTGGAAATTGCTACTTTGCTTTCAAAAAATATTGAAAGTGTGTTTTCTTCCTCTACAGTGTGGTTCTCTTTCAGTCCTGCAAAATACAAATACTGTGAGCACACTATATTCTATTGATATGCAGTATTACAGTACACAAGGCAAACAGATTTCGTACTTGTTCTACATCCTGAAGGTTCCAATGAAAAACCATGAAAACATGGTCTACCACAGCGGCCCAAATCTCATTAGAGATGACCATTCTCCTTCTTCTTTCTCCTCCTCCTCCTCCTTCTTCTCCTTGTCCTCCTTCTCTTCCTCCTACTTGTCCTCCTCTTCCTTCTCTCTGTCCTCCTACTCCTCAACCTCCTTCTCCTCCTCCTTCTTGTCCTCCTCTTCCTCCTCCTCTCACTCTTACCCCTCTCCTTCTCTAGTTGTCGATCTTTTCAAAGTTTTCAATAGTTTACCAAACAAAACAGAGGCTCAAGACACTTTTATGGTGCAGTCCTCACTGCAAATTGGTCAAAAGACCTGAAAGTTTAGAAATTTGACTATTTGTGTCTTGCAGGTTGATGCTTTGAGATTTTATTTGAAAATTGTGTGCAACAATAGAACTTTGTGTACAGTGTTTTGACAACAACGTGATGTGTAATTGACATCAGTGTGTTCACAAGGAAAATCAGAGTCTAATGCAGATAAGGGAGTCTTAAGTATTTCCCACTTGGGGCGAGCGATCGATACATGACGTGAAGGTTTTGCAGATTGTGCCGAATTTTCGCTTTTTACTTCTTAACAATAGTGAAAAACTGTAAAAGGCTTAGCAAGCTTTCAACTATCTAAAGAATGTTCCCCCTGTTCACTGCTGTCAGTATGAACATGAGAACATACAGTATTTTACCAGAAGGAAGTGCACGTAGCACCATCTCTGTTCCTGGCAATGAGAGGCAAGAGCTGGTAATACTGCATTTCTGTGAAGAGAGCGGTTAGTTCTCTTCATATCATGACTGGTATTTAGGACAAATTCCCTTTGAACCTGCATGGACTGATTCATCTTGGGTGCTTTACAGTTTTTTACAATTGCTAAAACACTAAAACCCACTGGCTGAACAAAGTTCTCAGTTGCCTGAACTCATGAAGCTAATTGTGCAGTCTGTTGTCAATACCTTAAACTATTTCTCATGGTAAAACACAATTTGCAGGTCTCACTTAGACTTTTCAGCAAAACTCTAAACACATTCTCAGTCTTAAAACACATTCTGCACTCAGTCACATGTCATCCATACTGGTAAACACAAGTGGCAGGACTGAAAGAGAACCACACTGTGGAGGAAGAAAACACACTTTCAATATTTTTTGAAAGCAAAGTAGCATTTTCCAGGAGATATAAAGGGTTTTGCATTTTCAGTTAGTTGCTTTGGGATTTGTGTTTAGAGTTTTGAGAACGAGGCATGCTTTCAAAAAATGTGTGTAAGCAATTGAGAAAAACTATAAGCATTTTGTATACAATTTTATGTCAATACAATCTGGTGGAACAGGAGACTGAAATTGTAAATATGGTTTGTGAGAACAACGGTATTGCTGTTTTATGTTTGACTATGAAAAATGTAGGCCTACACTGATACATTTTACAAAAGGAGAAAGGGCTCAATGAGTCATTGTCATTCATATGGTGTGTTTCGATGATTGTGTTTTCAATTTTGCACTTCTGTGTGCTGTAAATGCTTGGTAGTGTGCAGCTAATGCTTAGTTGTGTTTACTAAATGAATGTATGTGTGTGTGTTTTGAAAATATGGCTGTGTGTACCAAATGAAAACACGAGTTCCATTTTGTGAACAGTTAAGAGATTTGATAGCAAAGAGTCATCTTGCAAAGGGAGTGTCAGGTTTAGCATTTTGTGTGTGAGGTTTTCAATTTTCTGTGTGCAGTTTTGAGAAAGATGTTACTGTTTTGAAAAACGGGTTTTAGCAACAGTGAAAAACTGTAAATAAAGACACACAGTAGGCGAGAGACCAAGAAAGGATCACTCCTTTAGCTCCTTGGTTTATATTTATATTTAACAGATGCCATTCAGGAAAACCCCTCTTCTTAAGATCTCTAGTTTAGCTGAAGTTGACATTCGTGATGGCATAAGAAGCCAGGGACAGGGACCCTCTTCTATTACAATCAGTCCAGACAGTATCAGACAAATGAACATTTAGGAGTGCAAATCTGTGTGATCTTTTTTCTTTTGTGGGTCCTCTCTAATCAGTGAAAGAGACGTGAGCTGTTGTGACGGCCTGCTGGCCTGTGCCGTTCTATGCAATGCATGTAACCCTCTGTTTGTGCCCTCTGGTCTCTCTGTGCAGTTTGGCTGATTGGAGGTGATGTGCCTTGACTGGGTGCACCCGGCACGCAGGGTCACCTGACTCTTTTAAAGCTCTGGCTCCTCCTCCTTCAAGAGATTCGACCTGAAGCAGCAGACACTGCAGAAGCCGCTGGTCTTGGCCCAGCATCGGCGTGTTGTGCTGGTCCTTTGTTTTGTCATTGTCTAGAGATTTAAATAAAAACCATCGTTGAACATGGTAAAACCTACTCCGTCTTCTCTTTGTTTATGTCATTTCTAAACTAGGTGCGACAGCTGTTTCAAGGTCCTCCCAACACCTGAGTGCAGAAACCCAACACAGCCATTTGTGAGGAGGTCAAAGTATGCCCAAGTCCAATCCACAGCCCTAGGCATCTGTTTTGACATGGATTGGTTTAGTCTTACAGACAATCCTTTGTGAACAATACCTGCAAAACAGGAAAACCCTGAAGTATGATATCTAGCCTTTTCAGAAATGTACAGGCAGTACCTTGCAGACAATTGAGGAGGTCTCACAATTTCCCTGTAGCAAGCACCCAATCAGGAACTGGTGTGTAGGTATGTTTGTGTGTGTGTGTGTGTGTATGGAGGATGTGGGTTTGTCTGCAATGTATAAAAAGACCATGAGCTAGACTATTTCACAGAACTTAGTATCACGTCGTCACAAGTGTCTTGACTGTGCATACAACTATTTTGAGTCAAAAACTGGTAAGTGAGGACAGAATATACTCCATGAACTATGAATTAAAGGTATGTAAGTGCAGGGTCGAAGCATAGTTATACTTATACTATATTTTGTTACTCTGCATTTACTGGTATTTTTGTATATAACAAGAGAAATATCATATACCTAGTGGCTTTGTTTTACTGTTATTGGTTGTGTTTATGTTTTTAAATATCATGTATATAATCCAGGTAAATGTTTTCCACATAATGGAATCCCAAACTTTGTCCCTATCCAGGGAAAGTCGTGAATAGGCCTTTCACCATGATCCTGCTGGTATGCAATTCCTTCTGCTGTTTTCCTGGCATTCATTCTGTAGAAATGTATTTATTTTACAGTTTTTTTCAGTCGTTAACAAGCGTTTTTCTAAACAGTAGTCACATTTTCAAAACTCTAAACACGATTAGCACAACATCGGTCCTTTGTGGCCATACCATTCACACATTTCATGTTGTTATCACACAATATGCAGTCAGTGAACACATTTATATAATGCTTACATTTTCTTAACAGACAAGCTATACCTCCAAACAAAATTATGGATTGTTTTTGTATTACGGTATTTACAAATGTTAACACACAACATCCCACAATTGCAAACACAATATTCCAAACCTTAGATACAGTATAAAAACCTCTGCTTCTGTAATACAGTAATATCAGTTCTAAAACAATATATCCCAGCTGATAATACAGTAAACAAACAATTGAATAATTGACACACAGCTGATGTATGTTGGGTATATTGGGTCAACCACAGCTGATTCCAGTCTGGCTTAGAATCAATGGCATTACTTAGGTATACAGTAAAAGGAGGACTTTGAGGAGTGATGTTTTTGGAAACAGAAACCGAAAAAGATGTCTGGACGAGGAAGAGTTAGAGCAAGGGGCCCAGGGAGAAGAGCAGGCCCAGTGAGAGGAGCAGTGAGAGGTGTAGTAGTGAGAGGAGCAGGAGTAGTGAGAGGAGCAGGAGAAGTGAGAGGAGCAGGAGAAGTGAGAGGAGCAGGAGAAGTGAGAGGAGCAGGAGAAGTGAGAGGAGCAGTGAGAGGTGTAGTAGTGAGAGGAGCAGGAGAAGTGAGAGGAGCAGGAGAAGTGAGAGGAGCAGGAGAAGTGAGAGGAGCAGTGAGAGGTGTAGTAGTGAGAGGAGCAGGAGAAGTGAGAGGAGCAGGAGAAGTAAGAGGAGCAGGAGTAGTGAGAGGAGCAGGAGCAGTGAGAGGAGCAGGAGAAGTGAGAGGAGCAGGAGTAGTGAGAAGAGCAGGCCTAAGGAGAGGGCAAGGTAGAGGTATAAGAATGCGTGGTGGTGGCATTACGTATAAGGGCTACAAGGGCAGTAGTGAGTGATGGAATTCGTGCCACTATCATTGACCATGTGATAAACCACGGTCTTTTACTACTGTAAACAATACTGTAAAACGTTTTCTGTTGTATCATACTGTAAACAGTATTTCTACTATACCTCCTGTAGTAAACAGTAAAGAAAAAAAAACTGATTCGCTTTTTACTGGAATGCTTTTGAATGTGAACATAACATGTGGATATACAGTTCCCAAACAAAACATTTGGTGTAAAAAACAGTGGATTGCATGTTTTGCATGCAAATACCTGTAAAACTGAAACATAAAAGTCTATGCAGTTTTTGTAATGTCCACAATAGCCAGTATTTTGAAACCTGGTGTACTTTGATTGGCTGCATGTTCCTTGTGAAGTGAAAACAAGAGTTATTCTTTGAAAGAATAATTTCATTTTGAGTCAGATGTCCAGTGTTTTGGTAAAGTTAGTGTGTGCAGAGAAAGATGTCTTCTATTTTGAAATGAAGAGTTAGTATATAGTTAACAAAATGTGCTTTTGAGAAGAAAATTATCTATTTGGCCAATTGTGTTTTGTAGGTGTAAGTCTGTGTTAAGAGTTTAGAAAAAGTATTTTAAGTATAGGTAAGCGCTCGTTAGCGATGGAAAAAAACTGTAAGGCCAGCTCTTATTTTGCTCTTTACGCCAATCAAGTAAGAGCAATGTTTAAACGACAGAGAGCATATTCTGAATTTGATTTAGCTTACTTTACAAAAGGGGATTTTGGTTTAAAAATATAGAGCAACATTTAGTCAACATTTTCATGCTGTGTAGGTTGCTGCTGTGCATTATAAAAAATAATCTGAATACAGCACACCATCCCAAAATGTTTCAATGTGAACACAGCATGTCAAACAAACTCCTTGTATCTAACCAGTTATTGGTGAAGACAACACTCTCTTGTTTTTGGGAAACTGCTTCTGTCCCACACTGAGTAGTGTGTTCAACCTCAGGTGATGTTCCTTTTGTTTGGTTCTAGGTGGTGTGTGCTTTGGCGGCTGTTTCTTTGGCAAGACCACCTGGGTTTCTGCCTCCGCCTCCACCTCCACCTCCGCCCATTCCAACGGGTAAGTATGTGTGCACTGCCATGGTGTGATCTATGATTGGAAGCAAGTTGGTCTGCAGTGGAGTCATGCTGTTATTGACATACTGTGATGATTTTACACTTTAATATCACATTTGGATATTTAGTCATTTCATGACTGCCTGCGGTCTAGCGTAAATGAAACAAATGAGAAATTATACATTGGTTTGCATAAATAACACAAATGCTTAATATGTACAGATAAAACGCTCCAGGACATTGGAAGGGAGTGGTGTTATATGATTGGCTGTTGAGCTAAAATATCAACAACCTTTTGAAAGAATTGCAGAACTGCAGCTTTTAGTTTGTCTGGGAATTCCCCGCCCCTTCACTGCATTTCATTTGCTCAGTTAGTCTGGCCAACTCCTCAATGGAGGTCCACTTCACTCACGTAATTGGACACGCCTTTAACCAATCAGACCAACGATACTATACAACGATACAACGATCGGTAATAAAGCAAACACATCTTTTTTCTGTATGAATTGTTCCAGAGCAGGTTTCTGTTCTATTTTCAAAGAAAACTTGCCTTTGAAATTATCCAAGACAGCCGCGAGAGCAGTATATAGTTTACTGTGCTTTTCTCTTAAGTTTCGCTTTTGTTACGGTAGACGTGGTTATTTTAAATCCGCCAATGGCGCGCCAGGTAGCCAAAAGCCAGTTTGTGATTGGCTCCAAGGATTCTGGAAATCTTGAAGTGAACTGCTATCCTAAGTTTGCCAGACCCCATTCAGAGGCTAGATCAAATTGGCCGGAGAAGAGGGGCGGGACTTCCCAGACTAGCTTTTAGTAACAGGGACCCTTACTTTTAACAGGATTTAAAATGGGATTGGGATGGGATTAAATGGGCTAAACATGTTATATTTCATGTTATATGAGATATTTGTAAATAACTCCATTGAACAATATTTGTGTTTTTAACGGTTTCATCCCTACCATTCCAATAGCGTGAATCTCAATTTGATTTAAATCATTCATTTCAATCCAACCAATTAGAACTCAACATCAGTTCAAATCAGACCTGTTATGTGCTCACATGCAGAGCAGGGCCTATCCTAAATATTTGCCATGTTGCGAAAGGCAGCTTCGCTTTTACCAATGGGCCACAGGTAGTGACATCACTGAGCTCGGCCTAAGATAGTCAGTGCTTTCCCTACCATGTGACCATTACCATCTTAACACTATGAAACACAAACCCCTAAAAGGTTTTGCACATGGACTGGAGGATGATAAAGGTTAAGGATAATTTTTAAACAATGTTGGTTAAGCATCGAACATCATCCCAATCATGTCGATAACGAATATTTGAATTTGAAATCAGGCTTGTCTAACTGAATTTCTATTTTGCTGACTTGCAGTGTGCTGGACAAAGTGGTACGATCGTGACAATCCCTCCGGTACCGGTGACTGGGAGCCGCTGTCGGACCTGCGGAACGAGAACCCTGGTGAGATCTGTGCCAATCCGATCGCCATTGAGAGCAAGACTGTGGACACAAACACTCCTGCCGCCACGACTGGCCAAGACTTCCTCCAGTAAGGGAGTGGCAATTTTTTTCTGATTTACCTTATAGTTACGGATATTTTTTTAGCACATACTTTCATCTATATCCACTTACACTGCATGCAGTATGTTAGCAAGAAGGTGAGTATAGATGTATTAAGTTAAATATATCTCAGAAGAGATGGGCCTTCAAATGGTCTCTGAGTTGAAAAACCGACAACACATTTGATGGAGAAAGTTGTTTTTGCCTAAGAACAGGAGAGCAAAACATAGAAATGGAAGTTCATCATGATAAAGTACTTAAGATTGAATGCATTTGAGCAGGCACTGTATATAAGCATGATGACTGACACATATCTGTCTCCCCATTCCTCCCTGTAAAGCTTCTCTCCGACAATTGGGTTTGTGTGTAAGAACGGCCCCAACCAATGCTGCCGGGACTACAAAGTCCGGTTTGGGTGTTCTTGGGTTGGTTCTTGCCCGCGTGTCTGGATAGGCCGGGATGTGAGAGACGGTCCCAATGCAGAAGCTATCCCATAATATCTCAAGGGTGTAAGACTGTTCAATGTGTTCTTCCCATGTAGTCTAGCAGTGATAACTGATGTATTTCTGTAACAGCATCAACATCTAACATCTGTTGTTGTTGTGTTGCCCTGTATTGTGCTGACTTGATGGTTTTAAAGTCAACAAGTATGCAGAGAAATAATAAAACTAGCACTTCAAATCCTACAATCGTTTTCAGTGTTTGGTTGCAACTTCGCAAAAAATGTTAAAAAAAAAAACATTTCTCAAGCAAGCACACTTCCTTTAAGGGAATTTTATTTCTTCCAGGGCCAGTGAGGACCAGAGAGGACCAGCTTTGTAGTTTGAGAAGGATGGTCAATTTATAAGATTGCAATAACTAATAACATAATTTGAAGGGACTTGAAATGGTTTTGATGAAAATTCTGACCAGATATGTTAATCGTGGTGTGTCGACAAACGACTGAGAACTGTTGCGCAATTTTGACATGCTAGACTGCGGGTGTAAGGAACTTTGTGGGTCAATGAGGATTTCAGAACTCTGGACAGCGCTTCTTGTGTTCCATGCCAGTGTCAGTCTCGGTTTATGTAGCTCAATATAATCTGAGAAACACTGGATTTAACATGTGTTAATATTGTTTCCTTAACATTGCCTATTATATACAGTAGCTGTAGACTACAGCCTGTAGTCTTAAAGTCCCATAAGATGTTTCATTAACACATCAGGTTATCATACCAAGGTTTTGCTGCTATAAACAATATTTTGACCTTGTGATTTCATCCGTCAGTAAAGAACAGGTAATAATCCAGGTCGCTATCCCTGGGTTTAAGCACCGGTACAAGAAAGGTGTTCATTGTGGTCATTGATCTGATGGTGTACTCTACTCTCAATGTGGTGCGTAGGACGCAATGAAGATGTGTAAAACTAATTACAGATCCTTCATTTTATTGTGTCTGTGCTCGGTGACCGATATTGAATCGTCGTCTTCTCATTTTCTTTAACAATGAAGGATGAGGAGAATCAAGTTTTCACAACTTAGGTGTGGTTCAAACAGGTAAATTAAGTATTCGAAAGGTCTTAGGCCCAATCCCATTTCTAATCTCTACCCCTACCCTTACCCCTACCCCTTTGCCCTCGCTTTTTCAAACGGAGCCATAACGAAGGGGTAGGGAACGCTAGCCCTTCGAAATGGGATAGCCCTTCAACAATTACGTACGTCATCAGTACGAAGCGTCAGCTGTTACGTTACCGGAAAGCGACAGCTGTCACTCACCAGACTTAAACAAACATGGCGCCTGCAGCTGTTATTTACACAATGCAACATTTCATCAAACAAGTTTTAAAATCATGAATTACAAAGAAAATACTTTCATTTGTGTGATGCTTTCCCTGCTGTTTCCGACATTTTTAAATGGACTCGCGCGATGTTTGTTCTTTAATGATCACGGGTTCGCAATGCATTGAGGGAAATCAGTCTATCCCTCCGTTTGAAGTGTGCCCTCGGAAAATCTCCGTTTGGAGGGGTAGAAAGCGCTTTCCCTTCCCCTACCCCTCTGTCTTAACGTGAATTGGGATAGCACTACCCCTACACGTGAACGCGCAAAACGGAGGGGAAGGGGAAAGACGAAGGGGTAGGGGGTGAAATGGGATTCAGCCTTAGTGTCAAAATATAGGTCTCTGTGTATAATTCAATGTGCATTCTTGTGGTCTATGAGCTACAATCTCACAGACAAAGTTTCTATTTTTCACATCTGATGTTTTTAACAACGGACAGATGAATTTCTTTCTATAAAGCCCAAAGGATTTTGATGAGATGAGGGGTACATCATGACCCAATGGCAGTTCTAGCCAGCGTAGTCAGGCTCCCTATCTCATTGTCCAAACTGAAATGCGGATCTACCTGACAATTGCTTTGAAACATAAAATAAAACAGGCATGATAAATAAAACATTATTTATGATTACACTGGAATTGACCAATATAGTCTGCACTTTGTAGGAGATACATGTATAAATAATCACACTGGATGGGATACTGTCTTTAACGCAATGCCTTCCTGAATGTGAAAGGGAAGAGAGCGGAATGCGACTTGACGCTCACCTTCAGTGTATGAGCGCTGGTGGAGGATGTCTAGGGATGTTAGTTCCCAACACTGGTATATTTTGGAGAGGGTGTAACAAAGATTCCTGAAGTTACTAGTGTTGTGGGACAATCTCTTAAAGTACTGGTGTTTACCCTCAAATCGCATGCACCACAGATGTTTCAGTGGGCCAAACTCTATCATCAGACCCGGATGGTGAATGGTGTGAAAGTATCTGAGAACACAGTCTGGAAAGAGGAGAGGAATTCACCAATTTGGAAGCTGAGGATAGGATCTGCCTCTTTCATATTTGCACATGAACTGCATGGGACATAATCATGCTGTACTTTAAATCTAAAAATCATTTAATTAATCAAATATTAATAAATTATTAATTCATTTACTTGAATTATTCAATTTGTTGCAAATGTTTTTTGTCAGTCCTTGTACTGTCACGTCTCTGCTGAGCTCCCATTCAGCACACTCTGCCACTGGACTCAGTGTATCAAATGTGTTAACAGAAAAGTTGTACAGTAATATCACAGGTGTACGTGTATGTTGTTGTATGTCTGTGTGTTTGCCTGTGTGTACGTGTGTGGATAGAGAAAACTTTTGTCTTGAAGATACTGGTAAAGGACAGTAATAACATTGTTCTAGGGTCGTGAGTTCATAAATTGATTTATCCTAAACGTGTTACTCTATTGACTATTGTGTATAAAACTGTAACCCTTGTGAACCCTGACCTCAGTCATACACACTCCACAGATGATCCCAGCACTGACTCAGTTCCCATTGAGGGGTGTGAGCCTTGCCACTGCTGTGGTGTAAATTTGCACACTCAGTCACTCAGTTAGAAAATCAACACCTGCATTAGGGAGAAACCATCACATGCATACATCAACCTGTGTAAGGTAGATCCCTAACATCAACTGTTCCAGAACTCATAAGAATTTAAATTAATACAAGATTAGAAATCTGTAAGTTTAAATTGTGCGATGAAGTGATTTCTACAGTTGTTTTTGTTGTTTGCTTTAAACACATCAAAGGGCCATCAATCTAAAATGGCCTTTACAGTATCTGTGGCCTTTTGTTGTAAGCAAATTGATAAAGTACTTGAAAGTGGGTGTCTGTCTGGGGTATTTGTGCATGTGACATGTGAGTGTATATATATATATATATATATATATATATGACAGTTTGGAGAATACATTATCTTTAGGGTCCTGGTAAAAGCATGGTAATAACACAGTTGTAACATATCCAGAGCCCAGTAAATAATTGAGGTAACTTCTATATTTTCCATCACGAATACCTTTATGTGTAACCTTTGCGTGTGTTATGAACTCTGACCTCAGGTCATATGCACACGAAGTCTAGGGCCTCCGAATCGGATCTACTTTTCACACCAATCGAATCTTTTAATTTCGTAAATACGGAGGCTGGCAACGAGAGATTTGCGTAAAAACGGAGCCACCAGATTGTGTTGAACGGGCTGTAGTACATACCTCACGCCTGTGGGTGGCGCTTTACACAACTGAAAAAACGTGAAAAACCTAGAAGAAGAGTCTAAAAAGCACAAGGATAAACACATTACACAAGACATTCAAGCTCCAATTAACAACATTACATTATGATGGTTAATAAAATCAGTGGTTAGACTAAAGGATATGCGAAAATTAATATTTTTTTCTATTGATAATAAAGAGTTTGGAACAGTACAACATGACATGTCTGTCATCCCATTTCCCATGATGCTTTGCTCCGTCCATTTTACATACATTTATGAATAAAAAAGCAAATTAAATCGCTGGCCAATTTATATTTGTGGTCATGAAAGTTATGTTACGTCTGAATAAGAAGAATGAGATAAAGATAGGAGGCTAATCAAAAATCAGAAGACTGGGTTAATGTTAGTGAATTCGAGGCCCACCACGAGTGAGATTTTGAGGGAGAACAAGTTGTATATGTTGTGGCTGGAGATCGCGAAAAGATGGGGTAATGACGTCATCAGGTTGCGTGAAACCGTGCAGACGAACACCAGCCCCCGTACCGATTCAAATCTACTCACTTTCTACCCCAGACTTCGATCGTTGCGGAAACCGTGTGCGGATAGAGAGTGTTCGTCTTCATGATAGGGCTATCGGTATTATGAATACAGATCGGATGCAAACAAACTAGACTTCGTGTGCACGACGCATCAGTCATGCTCAGTGAGTGCATCGGCCAGTTCCCATGGAGGGGTGTGAGCATTGCCACTGAGCTGGTGTAAATTTACACACGCCATCAATGTCAACACCCACAACTGGGAGAACCCACCGCGTGCATAGATCACCATTCACCAGGTCACCACTATTACCTTCTGCTAACCCTGAACTCAGGTCGTGCTGTTTGCTATCCAAAACACAAACGGAACTTAATCTAGGTTAGAACTTGTAAAGGCTCTGAGCACTGATAACATAAATAAATCTCCTATGAAGGTTTTGTTAGAGTTTCATCAGTGTACTGTCTTACTGACCTTTGCCAATTAAAAACTCTCAAAGTGTCAAAGTGAGTGGCTTCTCGTTTTTACCTCAGAAGTTTCCCTTGTGCTGATTACCTGAATAGGTTATAAGGCAGCCAAGAAAGGGGGATGGACAGCAAGATTTACAAACACCCACAACAATACAGATTTCACTGATTAAAGCTAGCATGCATCATGATGTAAAGTTAAAAATTATAGGTAAAGATATTTTAATGAGGGTTGGTGCCTTCGCCCACAAACCTATGTAGTGAATAGTTTGAGCTTCAAGTGGGGATATCAAATGTGAGTACCTCCCCTTCACATGACTGTACCATCAAAATGAATCTGAGGATGCCATGCAACAGTGTTTCATTAAAAATGTCCCTTTTAGGTGGTGAGTGACGCTGTGTAAATTCTATTGTGCATGCTTACAGTAATAGTCAGGCTGTTGTTGTTATTGGCGATGATGAAAGTACACTCTGAACTGGGCAACAATGCTAACCAAACCCTCAGGTTCCCATGGTGAGGTGTCAGTCAGCTTAATCGGGTGTGTGACCATCAGGAAGGTGAGTAGGAGCACAGCAGCACAGAGGTCAGGAGTGTCACCTCTGTGTGTTCAAGACAGCGCTGAATATGAGCTCAGCAGAAGGCCTCCAGAATGCAATAAAATATTTAAATAAATTCATATTTAATGTCATTAAAGCTTTTATTTCAGTAACTGATCAATTCAATTATTTTATTTGAATAAAAAGGGTTAAACATGGAGCCGCCATTGCACTTATGTTAGATTTGTTTTACAACATTTTTGAAAACTTAGCCTCGATTGTCACTAAAAAGAAACAACTCTTATCCCGATCTTCATAATGACTATTTTGTTGAGCTCAGACATGCTTTGCCATTTGATAAAGGCACATTGCCTTTTTTTCAGAAAAGGGAGGCTTTTTATTTGACCAGATTTACAGCTTGTGGAATGTTATGTGTTGTGGATTGGTTTAAGTCCCTACGTTTGTATGGGGGGATTTTTTTACCCTCAACCAAGGTTGTGGATTGTAATATGTAGTGTGTTATTATCTAGGTTTAAGCCTAGTCAGAGCAGAGCACATTTTACAGTTAAAAGTTCAAACTGATAGAAAATATAAGTAATGGTCACAACACAACAAACGCTAGTGTGGAGTGCGACCATTTGCGCAGTTGACACCTCAACACACTCCCGCTTGTGGCGCATGCTGGCGCTCCTTCGTAGCACGCGTCGCCTGCCAGCGTGAAGGTGTCAAGGCACAATTTGGCGTTTCCAGTATAAATTGCACGCTGCCCCGGCTCGTGGACACATGCACCGCAGACTCTGAGGACTAAACACGCACGTTCAACTCGCAAGAACTATGGAACACTCTACCTGTCAGACTGGAACTAAGGAGATTACAAGTACCTCTCGTGCTGGATACATCACTGAAAACTTGGTGCAAGAGCGCGACCTGTTTTGGAGACCATGGACACCAGAGCAGTGTGGGCAAAAGATGGGCTCACTTTCGGTAAGTTAACTGGATTCATAACTGGTCAAATTTGCTTTTACACACAGAAGGAAACACTCCTCTGTATTTAACAACCTATGCAATTTAATATAAATGAATCAATTGATTAACGACTAACAAATGAAGGTGAATGGAATGAACAGATTTGCTTTGGTTGTTTGCTCGTCAAATGCTCATGTTTTTTTTTTGCTATTTCAGGCATATACGAACATCTCTGCTGAATTACCCAATGTCAAGAAACCCAACGGCATGTCCCACCCTGTAAAGTAAGCCAATATGTTCTTGAAAACCATCTCTTTTAAACAATTTTCTATATTCAGCCCCATCTATCAAAATGTGTACCTCCCCTTTGCCTCTGTTGTAAATGTATTAGCATTATGGTCGGCAATGTCTAACTCGAACTTGTAATCTTTGATAGGTTGTTCTGGCCGAAATCGCGATGCTTCGATTATCTGTACCAGGATGCAGAGGTGCTACTCCGGAACTACCCCGTCCAGGCGACCATCTGCCCATATGCCGACTCCAGTAGTGGGGAGGACGAGGACAGTGACGAGGAGGACGAGAAAGAAATGAACTAAAATGTACTTCTGATGTGATAGAAGACTTTGTAGATCGAGCCTAATATATTTTCTAATTTATTTTTTCTGTACAAAAATGTAAATATGAATCCATATGGAAACCTGTTTAATTAAAACCCTTTTTTTGGTATCATGTTCTTTGGAAGGGTTATTATTTATTTTTAAAATATCCAAAGGAAGCTTGTCAATAAATTATTTTTCATCTTATAAATTGTTGTATTCTCTCTTGCTTATTTTACAATTTAAAGATTTAAATATATAGACTACTAAACCTAGTTTATGGTGAAGTTGATGTTTTACCTGTGCATGTTATTTTAATCTTTAAATCATTATTTGGGGTGAAATTACCTAGAATAAGGGGAGCAGAACAAAGCTCCAGACCTTTTTGGACTTCATCAGGGCCTCGTTTCCCGATAACGATGTATCTTAACGGCCTACGTGGATTTTCGCGACATCGTACACTAAGTAGCACTTTGTATTTACGTGCGTTTCCCAACCATCAACTTAAAGTCAGGTGCACGAGCGCAACGTGCACGAGTTCTTAAGTAGCTCTTAGGAGCTGTTTACGTCAGGTTAACCTGTTTACGTTAATTGCTGTGAAATTAGCTAGCCTATGCGTGCATCGAACGTGCAATGTGCACTAAATTCGGGGCGGGGATAGTAACGCCATCTCCAGCAGAGAAGCCTATTTAAACTGTGTTCCCATTGTAAGGACATTTATTACGATCTGTCTGAGAGTGGGCTGTCAAAGCTAGCATCATCAAAGTCATACAGTACAGTAGGCTACATACATTCAATAAAATTAACCTACATTTGAGTCCAACTGCATGACCATTCTTGCCCTACACTTACCCTTACAATAAAGAAGTGATCCTATTTCAACCATAACTTCATTTTAAATAATGTCTTTCTTTATGACATTTAGTTTATAGTTTAGACAGCAACGTTGACATCTACAGTATATTCAACTGCATCCACTACATAATCTCAAACTTTATTTGTTGGTAACTCTCCAAAAAGGCTACCATTAACACATTTCTTAATGAAAAGGAAACATGCATCACAATAATACTTCAGTGTAACCTGTACCTATGTGGAGTGCAAATATGTCTTGCCATTACACTACCCAACAGCCCTACGTCTGCTAACACTACAGAATGCATAATTCCTACGGGCAATGCACTAGTTTTGTATAGCCTAATCTTTATTTTCAAATACTCAATATTCTTTATTTCTATTTTGATGGGAATAGGCAGGTGAAACAATAACATTCTCATGATGTGCTATACACAGAAACATCGTTTGGATTTCTTCTACATAATATACAACCATCTAGCTAGAAGCTACCATATAAGCCAATGGAGTGGTGGCATAAGCGCTAAATGTGCCATCAAACTACTGTTTGAAAGCTTCAGTCAAGACCTAAATACTCTGCATTGGTCGCGTAGCACATTTCCGATCAAACCGAGTCATTATAAACATATAAAAAGTTGTGTAGATAGCTTTATTCATGTAAAATATTCCTCGCTTCAAGTAGCCATGTTTTTTTTTTTTAATTCCCGTTTCTTCCGAACGACGGTCGAACGACGCCCCTGGTGGATTAAATCGCTAAGTGTGAAGTTACTACTGGTCCTGACCACACGTGGAATTCTTCTCAGCGAAAGAGACACTTAAGCTAAGTGTGGCGTTGGGAAACCCGTCTGCAACGTAGGAATCCTCTTACGAGCGATTTCAAGTGCTTCTTAGGCTAAGTGCGCGTTCGGGAAACGAGGCCCAGAACAATTACAAAATCCTTGGTTTCTCGCCCAGGTCAATTCCAAACGTTACTCATTTTTCACCCAAACGTTACTTTTTTCTCCAAAATCATATTATTTTATATTATTTGGTGCAAAACAATCACAACTGATTTATAATCAATTTAAGATCCGTTTCAGCCTCACTTGAGAATTTCAAGGGTTGAACCTTTGACATTTTTGGTCTGAGTTAACTCTTACTGAGGCATAAGTACGTCTGAGTGTGCTAAGTACGCATTATTTTCTTTTCCCAATCAGAAGAGTGGAAAGCATTGGAGTGTGCAGGTAAACTAGTGCCAGAGTGAGTATGCAAGGTTTCATGTATGGCTCCTTCTATACACCACTGTAATTAGTAACTGTAGAAATTTCAACATTAATATTTGAGACATTATTTCTGTGCAAGTATTTACAGTACAGTGAGAATCTTTTTACATTTAACAGCCTGGATTTGTAACACTGTCAGACTTCTTGGAACTCAGGGCCTCGTTTCCCGATAACGATGTATCTTAACGGCCTACGTGGATTTTCGCGACATCGTACACTAAGTAGCACTTTGTATTTACGTGCGTTTCCCAACCATCAACTTAAAGTCAGGTGCACGAGCGCAACGTGCACGAGTTCTTAAGTAGCTCTTAGGAGCTGTTTACGTCAGGTTGACCTGTTTACGTTAATTGCTGTGAAATTAGCTAGCCTATGCGTGCATCGAACGTGCAATGTGCACTAAATTCGGGGCGGGGATAGTAACGCCATCTCCAGCAGAGAAGCCTATTTAAACTGTGTTCCCATTGTAAGGACATTTATTACGATCTGTCTGAGAGTGGGCTGTCAAAGCTAGCATCATCAAAGTCATACAGTACAGTAGGCTACATACATTCAATAAAATTAACCTACATTTGAGTCCAACTGCATGACCATTCTTGCCCTACACTTACCCTTACAATAAAGAAGTGATCCTATTTCAACCATAACTTCATTTTAAATAATGTCTTTCTTTATGACATTTAGTTTATAGTTTAGACAGCAACGTTGACATCTACAGTATATTCAACTGCATCCACTACATAATCTCAAACTTTATTTGTTGGTAACTCTCCAAAAAGGCTACCATTAACACATTTCTTAATGAAAAGGAGACATGCATCACAATAATACTTCAGTGTAACCTGTACCTATGTGGAGTGCAAATATGTCTTGCCATTACACTACCCAACAGCCCTACGTCTGCTAACACTACAGAATGCATAATTCCTACGGGCAATGCACTAGTTTTGTATAGCCTAATCTTTATGTTCAAATACTCAATATTCTTTATTTCTATTTTGATGGGAATAGGCAGGTGAAACAATGACATTCTCATGATGTGCTATACACAGAAACATCGTTTGGATTTCTTCTACATAATATACAACCATCTAGCTAGAAGCTACCATATAAGCCAATGGAGTGGTGGCATAAGCGCTAAATGTGCCATCAAACTACTGTTTGAAAGCTTCAGTCAAGACCTAAATACTCTGCATTGGTTGCGTAGCACATTTCCGATCAAACCGAGTCATTATAAACATATAAAAAGTTGTGTAGATAGCTTTATTCATGTAAAATATTCCTCGCTTCAAGTAGCCATGTTTTTTTTTTTAATTCCCGTTTCTTCCGAACGACGGTCGAACGACGCCCCTGGTGGATTACATCGCTAAGTGTGAAGTTACTACTGGTCCTGACCACACGTAGAATTCCTCTCAATGAAAGATACACTTAAGCTAAGTGTGGCGTTGGGAAACCCGTCTGCAACGTAGGAATCCTCTTACGAGCGATTTCAAGTGCTTTTTAGGCTAAGTGCGCGTTCGGGAAACGAGGCCCAGATTTTTTGCCTTAAATGTTCATCATGGCTTCTTGCCACGACCCAGGTGGGACTTGAACCCACAATCCCCAGCTTCGGAGGCTGATGCCTTATCCATTAGGCCACTGGGCCTGAAGACTTACATAAAAAGATGCCTATATTACATTTTAATTAATATTTAACAGACATACCAAAGTGTCTTTCTTTTGCTTTTCTTACAGAGTTCACAAGACCAGGTAAAGGTGATAAAAGACAGTGGGCCTGTGCCTGAACCCACATTTACACACTCAGACCCTGGTGACCACCTCACCTGAACTCACATTAAACTCAGGCCACGTTTACACAGAGCCTGGATTGCCTGAATCCGGATTAATATTTGGATCCGGTTCCTTTTTTTATCTCATATTGCCGACCGTAAAAGACTGCAGAAGGTGGTGAAAACTGCCCAACGCATCACCGGTTGCACTCTTCCCACCATTGAGGCTGTCCAGAGCAAGAGATGTCTGCGGAGGGCGCACAGCATCGCCAAGGACAGCTCACACCCCAGCTACAGACTGTTTGCCCTCCTCCCGTCTGGGAGGCGCTACAGGGTCCTCCGTTCCCGTACGAGCAGGTTCAAGAACAGCTTCATCCCTGTGGCTGTCACCCTCATAGACATTATATGTCTATGGTCACCCTACTGAACCCCCCCCCCCCCCCCATACACACCTCCCCCCTGAGACTGTACCCCCCCCCCCCCCCCCCCACCCCACCCCGGCTTGACTGCCACACACCTTCCAACCACTGAACATTTGCACATTAAACATTTGCACAAGAATGTCTTTTTTGTCCCACTTTACTGTTACCCAACTTTTAACTGTATTACCTGTATTTAGAATACTTTTTTGCTGTTTTACTGTTTTACTGTACTAACCGTACTTACACCACTTACTAATCATTATATTACTACTACCTCATTTACTTCTTTTTACTTATTACCACCACTAATACTTACACTTGCACTTTATATATTTCACATCTATCTACACTTCCTACCTCAATTGCTGCTAATCCCAATTCTGTTACTTTTTCATATCTAACTCTTACTGTATATATCTAATTTATTCAATTATTCCAATTTACATATGCACATACTCTGCACTTTTATTGCTATTTTGCCACTTCTGGTTAGATGCTAAACTGCATTTCGTTGTCTCAGTACCTGTACTCTGTGCAATGACAATAAAGTTGAATCTAATCTAATCTTTTTTTATCGCATATACACAAAGCTGTGCCATGAAAATGCTAATTTTGATTGCCTTTACACAGAAACACTGAGCAGGGCGGAGCAGTTAGCTGTGCAGACACAGGGTGCCATGTCTATGCATTGTGTGTGAGTGTTTGTGTGTGTGTGTGTGTGTGTGTGTGTGTGTGTGTGTGTGTGTGTGTGTGTGTGTGTGTGTGTGTGTATGTGTGTGTGTGTGAGAGAGACAGAGAGAGAGAGAGAAAGAGAGAGAGAATGTGACGTGCTAATAGACAGTGAGGATTTTGACACACTGAAAGAGGTGAGCAGCATGACTGAGACAGAGGTGTGTGTGGCTCTTGGTTCTCATGTTCACACATTGTGACCCGTGCCCTGAACTCTGACCTTTCTGAGGGCACTTTTCTGCACAGAGTTTATACAGACTTACAATCTGGGCAATTCTCTATGTGTACCAGTCTTTGTATACAAAACAGCCTCATGCCGTACACACGTCTAGTTTTTGCCTAACGCCTCACATGCCTGATGCTTACATTTTCAACATCTTACAGGATGGTTTTTTTGTTGCCATTACCAAATTGCCTTTTCTTTGCACTACCATAACCTCACTTTATAAGAAAACTTATGCTGCAATACGTTTATCTGTATGTACTACTTGTATTATGTAATGTCTTGTCATATGTTCTACTTAGTATCAGGTAATGTCCTGTCTTAGCTGTTGTGCCTGTGCATTTATATGTTTCACCGTAGGAGAGTGGGAAACGTTCTTTTGCTTATTTTGTATGGCTTGACATGTGAAGTTATTGACAATAAAGCTACTTTGACTTTGACTTTTGACTTTTGACTTTGATTTTCACTCGCTAGAAAACTCACTGGTGCAGTGAGTTCATAAAGTCAGTTTTATTTGGTCACAGGGCACATAAGCACAACAGATTAATTTCGACTCTCAACTATGCTTAGCTACTCTGTGTGGAATGCATTATAAATTCTCCCACCAGACGAACGCAGAATTTTTAATCCTAGTCCCCTCGTTTGACACTGTTAATGTGCTGAAAAGTTCCGCACACTACTCTGTCTCTGCCATAGCTGTCATGCCCACACATCGAGTGTGTTTGTCCTGTCTGTTTTCCCGTGCCTACGAACAAGTGATGTTATCATAATAGGCGTGTCTGTAAGCATGAATGTGTTTGTGAGTGCGTTTGTAGCATGTGAATAATCTGACACAGGTAAAGGTGATAAATGACAGTGAGTCTGTGCCTGAACCCACATTCACACACTCACACCTTGGAGACCACCTCACCTAAACTTTAAAAACAGTTAGCTGTTCAGGCCGGGCACATGGTGCCATGTTTATGCATGTGTGTGTGTGCGTGTGAGAGAGAGAGAAGAGAGAGAGAGAGTGAGTGTGTGTGGATACAATATGCGAGTAATCTAACACAGTGAAAGGCGATACAATACAGAGTGCCTTAACTGAACCCAGATTCACACACTCTGGTGACCTCCTCACCCAAACATGCCTCATACTCTGGAGACCTACGCACAGGGGGTGGGAATCTCTTGGCACCTCACGATTCGATTCCGATTCAGAGGTCAATGTTTCGATTCTAACCCGATTATCGATTCTAAACCGATAATCCATTATCAATTCTAAACCGATAAACTTTTAAAACATTTGAGTTTGCTACTCAGACAGAGTCTAAAATCACTTCCTACTTTGTGTTTCATAATTGAGAAAAATCAACAGATGAATTAGCTTCTCTATTTTATCTTTTCCTTGTCGTAATTTTGACTTTCTATGAACAATGTAATAATCGATACAGCTTGCATTTCAACATAAAATGGATGTGTAAAAAAAATAAATAATTACAAAATCGATTATGAACTTTTCTGAATCGAGACAGAATCGTTTTAGAGAGAATCGAGAAAAATCGAATAATCGATTTTTTCCCCCCACCCCTACTCCGCACCCAAAAATGTGTGTGTGTGTGTGTGTGTGTGTGTGTGTAGAAATATTTGTATCCTAAATCAGCATTTCTGTTGGTTTATAATGAAAAATGTTTATGCACAAATCTGAGGTAATCGAGTCAGACATGGTTTACTTCACATGGTGTGTGCTTGTGTGTATGTGATGCGTTAACAGATAGTGAGGATTTTTACACAAGGAAAGGTGTTTGACTGGCTTGGCTGAGACGTGCTGGTGTGTGTGGCTGTTGGTTCTCGTGTTCTCACACTAGTGACCAAGGCCCTGAACTCTGCATTCTCTGTAGAGTTCTAGATGTGTGTGTGTGTGTATACCTTATATATACGCTCCAGTGAAAGGAATTATTTGTTAAGTGAGTTTACGAACATAAGCAGTGCCACTTCAGACTTGTCATAACATGGTATGAGTTTAACAGTGTTGCAGGATGTACAGGTTAATGTACAGGTCATTTTAAGCTGTTACCATACTGCATATAGGTGTTGAATTTAAACCAAAGGACATCTTGGAAAGATTGACTTTTTTAGTTATTGGCAATACTCTGTGGATTGGAAAGGATGATTTACACATGGCCCTAACCATTGTTTGAAACGTGATAACCGCCCATTCTGATTTTAACTGACTGTGGTGCAGGAATTACTGTCCACATTTCTGCGAATCAAGTGTAATAGAGGAAGAAATGTATTAAAGTGGCACAGACCTTTGCATGTTAAAATACAACTCACCCTCCTCTAGAAATATGCCTATGTTTCTTTCCGTGTGATAAGTGAAGTGTGACCATTTGTGCAGTTGACACCTCAACACACACACAGGAGCACACGTCGCCTGCCAGACAGAAGATGAAAAGGGACAATTTGGCACGAGCTGCGTTTCCTTTATAAATGTTTACCTCGATCCGGGTCGCAGACACACTTCACCAGACTCCGAGGGCTGAGCACACGCTTTTAACCGAGAGGAACACTCATGGAATACTCTTGGACATAGTGGATGAAAACACAACTCACAAACGAGTTCTGTTTTGGAGACCGTGGGCACAAGGGATGGACTCATGAGGTAAGTTTACACAAATCACTGCATAAAAGGATACACTTTTGATCCTTTCATCGTGAGAGATGAATGAATGAATGATTTAAAATAAAGAATGAATCCGAATTGACGAGACGACTGAACGGATAATTTGTAATGTCCATATTCGAATATTTGGCAAACATTTCATTTATCTGGTCTTTATTTTCTTTTTATACCGCAGTCATACGTAAAATCCCCGCTTGAATTATCAGATTCCAGCAAACCGAACAACATTGTCCATCTTAGTCACAAAAAGTTTCTGTTTTCATCGGGCATTTCATCTTATCAGGCATTGTGTTAGATATCTGTGGTTTCTAATTTGAACGTTTCTTTGGTAGGTTGTTCTGGCCTAGATCCAACTGCTACGATTACCTGTATCAGGACGCCGAGGCGTTGCTCTCGAGCTATCCCGTCCAGGCGACCATCTGTCAATACACAGACTCTAGCAGCGACGAACAAGACAGTGAGGAGGAGGACGAGAAAGAAATGAACTAGACAATTATGAATGAAAAGATGGAGCGTAATATATTCTATTACTTATTTCTGTGCATAAATTGTAAATACGTAATTTCTATCAGCACTTTTATTTTGTAACACTCTTGCAGGGTAACACTATTGATATGAAGATTTATCAAATATCAATAACTTAATAAAAAACATCTCTCCCACCCCCCGCACTCATATAGTAATTTTTTTTCATGTTTGTAAGCCCCCCCAAACACACACTCACCACAGGTTAATGAGAAGGGCTTGCTTGAGAGGATGCATATAACTCTGCAATCATGAAACCATGGGCCTGGACATGTAAAATCACCCCTTAACATCCACCTTCAGTGAGGTGTGCAGTGCCCTGCTATTGCTTCTGACATCTGTGACAGTGGCAACAGCCAAGTGATCCTTTTCCAATTTGAAACTCATTAAGACCTGCCTAAGGGGCATAGTATGCATCACCACTGTGAAGTCTGTGTGTGTTACAAGCTGATTTGCCCTTAACTGACTATCTACTCCGGTCAGAGTAGCCACCACCTTCAGATGTAGTACAACACTCCAGCGGGTTGATAGAGTGCATTTAGTGCTTGCAAAATTAGCATAAATTAAGGTAAGTATTTGTGAGTGTGTTTGTGTGGTTTTCCATAGAATAAAGAACTACAGAATAAAGAATGAATATACATTATGTAGCAATCTGTACCAATATTCATAAATATATGCATATTATTAATTATTTATAATAAATTATTAACTATTATGCAATATACAGAATTGCTATGTAAAGAACTGAAATAATAATAATATTAATACCAATCACCTGCACTCAGTGCATCAGAAACACTGGAATTACAATGCCGTTACATTAATATACCACAAGATGGCGCTCTAAGACCACAAATGGAGAATGCAGCCATTGCCTGGGACTCCAAACGATCATAACACTTTGATCTCCATACTACAGTGTAGTAGACAGGTTAGTACAGGTCGATGCAAACGTAAACGAGGTAGTTACTAGTATTAAAGGCACCCAGTGCAACATTAGGGCATAAAAATGGAAATATTCTGGATAAGACAATCTTAATGATATTGACATTTAATTTCACCATATTAGCAGATTTGCATCATTATTTGATACTTTGGGCGTTAAAAAGAGCGCAAAAAACTAGCGGCTAGAGCTCAGCCCTTTATTTATTGGTGCCACCAATAAATAAAGATTTGGGGGAAAAAATGGCCTCTCCCCCGGCGGCGCTGGCAGCGCGATTTTCTATCAGTTCTCACCACACAATGACGTCTCATCCTTGCTCCTTGAATGTCGATATGTAATGGTATGGAGTTATTGAAACTTACTACGTGTAAAAAAAAGACTAGAAATTGAATGTTTATTTTTCGAGTCTCAAGCCTATAAAGTTGCACTGGGTGCCTTTAAACCATTTCTGTTAATCAACATAAACATGACGAAAGTAATAATAGCAGGAACATAAAAGTATGCTCTAAAAGTATCAGTAAAGCACAACGGCAACACAATGTTAACTTTATGCTAGCATAAGATATTGTAAGCACGTCCACTCGTGTTATCGGCTAGCCTGGGTGCCATCCGTTTTGTACGCGCTCCACTGTTTTTTTCAGCGAGAACGCAGCAATCAGTGGAGCGCGTACAAAACGGATGGCACCCAGTCTAGTTATCGGCTGGCACGAAAAGGAAGTGGAAAGTTTGTGAGCGAACGCAAAGCCCCAGTCCAAAGAGTGACGTAAGCTCACAGTCCAGCAGGCAGTTTTCCACAACCACTTTTATGTTAGTTTGAAAGGCATCGTTCGGCTTGCAGGTGTGCTGTGCCTTTGGCTGTGCTCAGTCAGCCTGTCGGTCGTGACGTTCAGATTTTGCGCCTAAACTACTGTAGCTATATCGTATTGTCTCGTCACACGATCAAATACAGACTTGACATTGGACAACAATACAAATATTTCCTGGCCTGAAGGACACCTGAGATTTTCAATAGATTTTGAAAAGGAGTGATTAAAAAAAAAAAGATTTTGGGGGATGAGCAAAAGCAATTTTGTAAAGTCAAATTAGCATTTTTTTAAATGGACTTATTTCAATGAAGCATATCTTCTGATGTAATTTAGTGAGGTAACGATGGATGACTCAGCAGCTGAGACACACAAATACACACACTCACACTGACACACTCAAAAGCACACACTCACACTGAGCAAACAAATACACACACTCACACTGATACGCTGATATGCTCATAAAATCATAGTTTTTAAAATCACAATAACCGAAGACAGAGAGACAGTTTGGCAACTCGGACAGTGTAGCAGTCCAGTAGATTGCATCAGTAAGTTCCAGCACTGCAGTTTGTGGACAGGTTAACTGGGAGGGACTTAACAACAAAGCCTGTTGTATAACTTACTCATGCTACTGCTGTCTTCAGTAATGCTGTTTGAAGGTCATATTTTGCGTGGGGGACCTTGGTATATTATCCACAATAGCATCTGAGACAAACCCTTTGTGTAACCACATCAAGATTTGCATAACTTTCCAACCCAGATGGAACTTGAAAACACAACTACCAGCCCCGGAGGCTGATGCACTAATTTCAAAGACTAAATGATGCACATTGCAGCTAAGTTTGTTGTCGTCAATGACTAAGTATCAAATAAATGTGCAAAAATGAGGTGGGAGCTGTGATGCAAGCAGCAGCCCCGTACCCTGGTTGGGCCTAAAAGCCCACAGGGACCTGGGTGTGAGTCCGACTCGTGGTCATTTCCCGATCCCACTCTAAATCTCTGTCCAGCTCGCTTCCTGTCTCTCTTCACTGTCTTATCCAATTAAACGCAAAAAGCCCCCCCCCCCAAAAAAATAAACTGCCAAAATGTCTTCCTTTTGCTTTACTTTCCATGTACAGAGGTGTGAGAAGTTAAAATCCCCCCTTCTCACCATAGTACCAAAATGGAGGTGGACTCATATTTTCCTACAGGTACAGGAGAGACTTGGATTTCTCCCACTCACATGGTTGGGTCCAATTGGCTTGATTGGCAATTAAGCCCATGTGGAAGGCTATTTAAAGGGTGCCCCAATCCTAGCCAGGGAGAAGCATTGGACTCTTGAAGATGCATGAGAAAACACTTACCCTCTGTGAGGTGAAGTGTTAATGGTGTTTAGATATGTGAACACTGTGTGCCTAGAATGTGGCCCTAGGTTGTTATCCAGTTTCGGTGTTTAGTTTGTGCCTAGAATGTGGTCTAGAATGTGGACTAGTTTCGGCGCCTTCAACCCAAATACGTGGGATGACCTTCTTGGTCCTTCACAAGAGGTTAGATGCAAATCCTTGAGTTCACATAGGAATCACTCGTACTCATGCAGCTCATTCAGAGCAGGAAAACCAATCACGCTGCCATTGTGTTTGCCAGTCAAGACAGTGGTTCGCGAGGTAGAGGAAACGTTAGTTCGATCCTGACTCCTCCAAGAGACAAAGTCTCCCTGAGCACAACACTGTATCCCCATCCGCTCCCTTTGTGCAGGTTGGTGCACGCCGGTAGCCTCTCCCATGTGTGTGAATGAAACTAATCTGTGAAGGGGTAAATGTGTGAGTCATTAACCTGTAAAGTGCTTAATAAATACAGTGGGAACCATTTATGAACACAGAAAATAGTGGTGTCACATCTTCCAAAACAGGAGCAGGGTTTCAAAATCTCTTCATTCTTTTAGCACCTTGGTTTATATTTATTAAGTTTACTTTTAACAGACGGCATTCTGGAAAACCTGTCTTCTGAAGATCTCTAGTTTTGCTGAAGATGTTATACGGGATGGCATAAGAAGCAAAGGACAGAGACCCTCTTCTATTACAATCAGTCCAGACAGTTTCAGAATACGTAACATTGAAGAGTGCAAATATAAGAGTATGTTATCATTTTCACCATCACCATTTCCCACCGTGATGTCCTGACAACCATCTTGAATCTCTTGGGTTCATTCAGTTACTTTAAGAGAGTGAAAGAGCAGTTTTGTGTCTTGGTTTGTACATTTCCTTAGACCACTGTGGGCAGCCTTACGGGAAGGATTCTTAAAGATGACACCCACCACCACTGACCCCTGCAACATTACCATACTTAAACATCAGGGATGTGTTACCCATGCTGCTTTATCTACTGGGAGGATCAGCACTCCATGTGACCTCCATGTGACCTTTTGTGTCATCTTCCTTTGTTGGGCCTCTCTAATCAGTGAAAGAGACGTGAGATGTGCAGGGTCCTCCCAACACCTCAGTGCAGAAACCCAACACAGCCATTTGTGAGGGGGACAAAGTGAAGGCCAAGTCCAATACACAGCCCTAGGCATCTGTTTTGACATGGATTGGTTTACGGACATTCCTTTGTGAACAATCCTTACAAAACAGGAAAACCCTGAAGTATGATATCCAGCCTTTTCAGAAATGTACAGGCAGTGCCTTGCAGACAATTGGGGAGGTCTCACAATTTCCCTGTTGCAAGCACGCAATCAGGAATAGACTTTGGTGTGTAGGTATGTGTGTGTGTGTGTGTGTGTGTGTGTGTGTGTGTGTGTGTGTGTGTGTGTGTGTGTGTGTGTGTGTGTGTGTGTGTGTGTGTGTGTGTGTATGTGTGTGTGTGTGTGTGTGTATGTGGGTTTGTCTGCAACATATAAAAAGACCATGAGCAAGACTATTTCACAGAATTTAGGATCACGAGTGTCTTGGGAAGTGACTGTGCATAAATCTTTTTTTGCGACAAAAACAGGTAAGTGAGAATAGTTATACTCTTATATTTTGTTACTCTGCATTAACTGGTATATTTATTATAAAACATGATAAATAACATATAGTGGTTTTGTTTTACTGCTTTTATTTGTGTTTTTGTTTTCAAATATCATGTATATAATCCAGGTATATGTTTTCCACATAATGGAAAAGTCACAGTCACAGATTTGCAACTCTTAACCTCACAAACTTTGTCCCTATTCAGGGAAAGTCTGGAATAGGCCTTTCACCATGATCCTGCTGGTATGCAATTCCTTCTGCCGTTTTCCTGGCATTACATCTGTAGAAATGTATTTATTTTAAGGCCAGCTCTTATTTTGCTCTTTACACCATTCAAGTAAGAGCAAGTATTAAAGGCACAGAGAGTATATTCTGAATTTGATTTAGCTCACTTTACATAAGGGGATTCTGGTTTGGTAAAATATAGAGCATTTTTCACTGCTGTGTCAAATTTAGTCAGCATTTTCCTGCTGTATAGGCTTCTGCTGTTCATTTAAAAAATAATCTGAATACAGCACACCATCCCAAAATGTTTCAATGTGAACACAGCAGGTCAACCAAACTCCTTGTATCTAACCAGGTATTGGTGAAGACAACACTGTCTTGTTTTTGGGAAACTGCTTATGTCTCACACTGAGTAGTGTGTTCAACCTCAGGTGATGTTCCTTTTGTTTGGTTCTAGGTGGTGTGTGCTTTGGCCGCTGTTTCTGTGGCACAAAGACTACCTCTGCCTAAACTAATTGAGGAGCCCGATCTCCAGCGTAAGTATGTGCGCACTGCCATGGTGTGATCTATGCCTGGAAGCAAGTTGGTCTGCAGTGGAGTCATGCTGATGTTGACATACTGTGTTGATTTTACACTTTAATTTCACATTCGGATATTTAGTCATTTCATGACAGCCCCTTTACTTATCGAATGGGTCACTCAATTATGGTCACTCAAATACATAACATACTTTAAATAAAATCATAGAGAACACCATAAGCTTCCTTCCATGTTTTGCGACACAGCTCATTGTATGGTTTCAATCCAAATTAGTTTGTACTGACATTAATTTATTTTTCTCTTAACAGCCATCTGCACCAAACCTGAATGCATGGAAAGCATCAGTAAGTGCTTAAGCATTCAGAATATCGATGTGTGTGTGTGTGTGTGTATGTGTGTGTGTGTGTGTGTGTGTGTGTAAAAAGGACTGTAAAGGTGAGGTCGGGGTATTGGTGTGTCGTATAAAACACCTCTGGAGTCAGAATGGCTTTTACGGGTTTACTTTAAGGATTCAGGCAGCACAGTAATGCACAGGGTTCAAATCAGGCATAGCGAGCAATGCTACAGAGGCGATGTGTATGCTTGTGGTCTAGCGGAAAGGAAATAAATGAGAAATTATATTGGTTTGCATATATAACACAAATGCTTAATATGTACAGATAAAACGTTGTAACACAATAGAGATTCTACCAAACAGTACCGTAGTCAGGAATAATATAACAGTGCTACCATTCTAATGCCCTTAACACTAAAAGGTCTATATCCCTCGTCCGGGATATTTTTATTTTTGAGTTTTCGTCTTAGAGACATAAAAAGAACAACCACGGAAACATTGAACCCTTTTCTAATATTATTGCTGAGGTCTTCTAGAATAGAATCATATATTCCATTTGTGCATCAATGTTTTTAGTTAAGCAAAATGTACAAAAACATCAAGGCATGTCAGACAACTTAAAAAAGTCTTAAAGGCCTTGGACCTTAGAGTGTTAATGTGCAACATCATGTTTGAAATGGAATCCTCTTGCTCAGGTTGTAAATAATAAAAGGAGGTTGACATATTTTAAACAGGTTTTACATACTGAGTGCACACCATTAACAGGTAGCCTCAAATGCATTTGAAGTAGTCAGAAATACAACTAGTACATTACTACAGTATGGAATTTGTTCATACGTCCATGATCCATCCAACAAAGACACAAACTTACAGTTCGTCAGTGACGCACACACTTGCACCTAGAGGAAAGTTAAGTGGAAATGTAGTTCAACATCTTCCGCTCAGATAGATAATCAAGCGAACTAGCTGATATGATGACTCATCAGGTGATCTTCAGCTAACTAAACTACTAGTCACTGGTCTTTCTAACAGTGTGTGCATTTGTGATGTTTGTTTTTATACTGTATGTATAAGTGTCTGCACACAGTATGTTACACATTTACAAGATATGCTATGTCCATTTGCATCATTGTGCTATTTATTATCTATTAGAGTGCTGGACAGACTGGATGGACTGTGACAACCCAACGGGAACTGGAGACTGGGAGACTATCAGTAACCTGAAGAAGTACTACCCCAAGAACATGTGCCCCAACCCCACCGCCATTGAGGTGGCAACTGTGGATGGCATCAGCCTGGCGGATGCAGGCAATGTGTTTTATGCGTGAGTGTACTGTAGCTATTATGTACGGTGGACGAGAGGTGCAAACCAACATTACAAAATCTGAAACACTTTTACAAAGCTTAAGACAAATTTACATTTTTGAAAATGTTTGTACATATAGCACAATAATTGTACAATAGCAAAATTACATTACCTTTTAAAAATATAACAATAATTTCCTTTGTATGCCCCACACTGAATGGTTCACTGAACACAGGGTTCAGGCATTGGGCTCAATATCATTTGTTAACAGCACTGTGTAAATCAATACATTGAATTGAATTGAAATTGAATGTATGGCACATGACATAACCTTAGAATTTCTATGACATTAGCTCATTAATTTATTCTATCTGTGAGAGACTTGTCATGCTATTAGCTGTTATGCTGTTTGGGTCTATACACTTTATCAGCTATGGTATGATATCAAAATGTTAAATAGTTAATTATATACACTTACAAGATCATACATGATGTCTCAGTAACAGTTTGTTCGATGTTTATGGTGTTTTATATTTGGCACAGGAACGATCACATCACTGGCCTCATCTGTAAGAACGCAGATCAGGAGAAATGCTTCTGCCGGGACTACAAAGTCCGTTTTGTCTGCTCCCCTCCATTCTGTGGCAACCAGAAACGTATGTGAACCTGTAAACAATTCTCTATTACTCACAGTTAAAGCAGCACAACGGATCAATAGCCATTCGCTAAAGGTATGCTAACAGCTAAAACTAACGAAATCTCTTGAAATGTGCTGACTTTGACATTATGACAAACTAGTTACTCAACGACTGTCCTTACACAGTCAAACATCAAGCAAGTGCAACACAAGACAAAGCAAAACGGCAAATAAGCTACTTACTAGATCGGCAGAAAGTAAACAAGTCAGGGCGGCGGGCTGCGGCAGGCAAAATTACAGAACGCAGTTATATGCCTATGGACCCTGCTATGACAATGGCATGGAGGCGATTCTCCATATTAAAAGTCATTGTAGCGCCACAATTTTTTTTAAGCTGTTATTTTAAGGTTAAATTGCTTATCCTAACCCTAATCCTGAAGTATAATTGTTGCATAATGGGGCTTTAAAGGTAAGGTCCACGATTCTAATCCAATACAATTATTGTCAAATTTAGCAAGTTGCCCCCTTAGGGTCCTGTGTGTGTGCACTCAAAACAAGCTCTAGTGTCTGGGTCTGTAAATGTATTACAAAGTGGATTGGACCAACAAATACACTTTTTCAGCCAATCAACATGTTGCTCCAGGACATTAGAAGGGAGTGGTGTAATTTGATTGTCTGTTGAGCTAAAATATTAACAACCTTTTGCAAGAATTGCAGAACTTTTCACAGGATTTAAAATGGGATTGGATTAAATGGGCTAAACATGTTATATGTCATGTTATATGAGATATTTGTTAGTAACTCCTCTGAACAATATTTGTGTTTTGAACTGTTTCATCCCTACCATGCCAATAACGCAAATCTGAATTTGATTTTAAATTATTCATTTGAATCCAACTGATAATGACCTCAACATCAGTTCAAATCAGACCTGTTATGCGCTCACATGCAGAGCAGGGCCAAACCTAATTGTGTGCCATGATGGGAAAGGCAGCTGTGCTTTTACCAATTGGCCACAGGTAGTGACATCACTGAAGCTCGACCTAAGACAGACAGTGCTTTCCCTACCAGGTGACCTTAACCACCTTAACACTAGGAAACACAAACCCTTAAAAGTTTTGCACATGGACTGGAGGACAGTAAAAGTTAAGGATAATTTTTAAACAATGTTTATTAATCATCAAACATCATTCCACTCATGTCGATAAAGAATATTTAAATTTGAAAATCAGACATGTCTTTTTTTATTGTGCTGTTTTGCAGTGTGCTGGACAAAGTGGTATGATCGTGACAATCCCTCCGGTACCGGTGACTGGGAGCTTCTGTCGAACCTGCGGAACGAGAACCCTGGTGAGATCTGTGCCAATCCGATCGCCATTGAGAGCAGGACTGTGGACACAAACACTCCTGCCACTGCGACAGGCCAAGACTTCCTCTAGTAAGGCAGTGGCAATTCTCAGTTCTTTATAGCTTTTTATTATTATTAAAAAAAAATTTTTAGCACATACTTTCATCTATATCCATTTACACTGCATGCAGTATGTTTTTGCAAGAAGGTGAGTATATGTATTAAGTAAAATATATCTCAGAAGAGATGGGCCTTCAAATGGACTCTGAGTTGTAAACCCGACAACACATTTGAAGGAAATAGTTGTTTTTGCTTATAAACAGGAGGGATTATCACAATATATGATTGGGAACATTGAAATGGAAGTACATCATGATATAGTACTAAAGATGGGATGCATTTTAGCAGGCACTGTATATAAGCATGATGACTGACACATGTCTGTATCCCCATTCCTTCCTGTATAGCTTCTCTCCGACAACTGGGTTTGTATGCAAGAACGGCCCCAAACAATACTGCCGGGACTACAAAGTCCGGTTTGGGTGTCCTTGTGGGCCTGTCTTGGCAGAACTGGCTGTTGAGAGAGACGAATCTTGATCCATTGGAGATGCTATCACATTATATCAAAAGGGTGTAAGACTGTTCAATGTGTACTTCCCCAGTAGTCTAGCAGTGATAACTGATGTATTTCTGTAACAGCATCAACATCTAACATCTGTTGTTGTTGTTGTGTTGCCCCATATTGTGCTGACTTGATGGTTTAAAAGTCAACAAATATGCAGAGAAATAATAAAACTAGCACTTCCAATCCTACATTTGTTTTCAGTGTGTTTCGTTGCAACTTCGCCAAAAATGAAAAAAAAAAAAAACATTGAAGAGGCCCTGCCCTCAACTGTTCTGCTCAGGAGCAATATGTGAACCGAAACTACAGTTTTGCTATTTATGTCGGATATCATGAGGAAAATGCTAACTGGCAACCAGCGAAGCACTGCAGGTTTTACAGTTTAGCCTAGCAGTCAAAAATTATAGGGGGTTCTGGGGATGTTGCCGTTGTGCTATGAGGTTCCTCTGTGTGTTTGGTGATAAACGGCATACCTGGGCCTGTGCTGTATAGCTTATGGGGCCTTACGTTGCCTTTTTCCACACTAAGCATGCTACAGTATCAAAGCATCAGGAAAAAACAGAGGTACCATAAATCCTCAAATAAAGACTGGTGTTGTACCCGATTCAGCACCCCCCCCCCCCCCCCCCCCCCCCCCCCCGTCAGAATATGCCCCCTCTTGACGCACCACTCGCTTGATCGGAAAGGAAAGCAGTTCGCCTAAACAAACGCAGGGAAAATACTATACTACGATTTCATTATTTGTGAAAGAGATGGAAGAGAAGAACACAAGTGATTACAGTCTTTAGAACTGTTCTAAAGAGTACAAACAACCGATGTTTTTCTATGCACCCCCTTGACGCACCACTCGCTTGATCGGAAAGGAAAGCAGTTCGCCTAAATAAACGCATGGAAAAATACTATACTACGATTTCATTATTTGTGAAAGAGATGGAAGAGAAGAACACAAGTGATTACAGTCTTTAGAACTGTTCTAAAGAGTACAAACAACCGATGAGCAGGGGGGGCTTATTCTGACTGGTGTGAAAATAGGCCTGTCGTGATATGCACCCCCCCTTTAAAATAATTCTGTTGATCCGATCATCAAATGCTTTTCAGAGTACAGACATGGGACTAGTATGAGTAAGCACAGTGAGTTTCATGCATGTGCCACCTTCCTAGTAGAATTGAGCAGGGGGGGGCTTATTCTGACTGGTGTGAAAATAGGCCTGTCGTGATATGCACCCCCCCCTTTAAAAGAATTCTGTTGATCCGATCATCAAATGCTTTTCAGAGTACAGACATGGGACTAGTATGAGTAAGCACAGTGAGTTTCATGCATGTGACACCTTCCTAGTAGAATTGAACGGGGGGGGGGGTCTTATTCTGCCTGTTGTGAAAATAGGCCTGTCTTGATATGCACCCCCCCCCCTTTAAAAGAATTCTGTTGATCCGATCATCAAATGCTTTTCAGAGTACAGACATGGGACTAGTATGAGTAAGCACAGTGAGTTTCATGCATGTGCCACCTTCCTAGTAGAATTGAGCAGGGGGGGCTTATTCTGACTGGTGTGAAAATAGGCCTGTCGTGATATGCACCCCCCCCCCCCCCCTTTAAAATAATTCTGTTGATCCGATCATCAAATGCTTTTCAGAGTACAGACATGGGACTAGTATGAGTAAGCAGAGTACTGTATCATACTGTATCTTATACTATCTCATTATGTATACCACTGCCATTCATATGCACATATTCTGCACTTTCTGCTTATTTACACTTCCTGTTAGATACTAAACTGCATTTCGTTATTTAGTCTTGTGAAACACCGTGTCAAATTCATTCAACTTGCTCATTCAAAATTACATTAATTAATTTTGTAGTCATGGCTGGGGTAGGCTATATATTTCCACAGAACAAAAAGGTGTTCTTTTGCGTTCGCTATTATCCGAGGTTTTTGGAAGAAAAACATCGGTTGTTTGTACTCTTTAGAACAGTTCTAAAGACTGTAATCACTTGTGTTCTTCTCTTCCATCTCTTTCACAAATAATGAAATGGTAGTATAGTATTTTTCCCTGCGTTTGTTTAGGCAAACTGCTTTCCTTTCCGATCAAGCGAGTGGTGCGTCAAGAGGGGGCATATTCTGACGGGGGGGCTGAATCGGGTACAACACCGGCCACAATTTGAAGATTTACGGTAATAAGCAATTACACACTTACATCAGTACCTCATTGTACAGTCACAGTCGAAGTGTTTCTTGTTTGTTTTTTGCTTATGAGTGGTAATGGCCATTTCCTCGGCATTGGGAAAGCAAGCATCTCTCAACTTCCTTGGGGAATTTTATTCTTCCATTGCCAGTGAGGACCAGCTATGTAGTTTGAAAAGGATGGTCAATTTATAACATTGCAATAACTAATAACATAATGGCTAATACATGTATGCGTAATCTTCCAGGATGGGCTACTGTTTTAGCTGCACTTGTGAGGTGTTCTTACAAAATAAAACAAAAGAGAAAAGAAGTTTTACAATCGTATCCAGATACACTCTCAAAGTTACATAGAATATATGGCCTCTCTATCTTTTAGAAACTTTTGAAGACCCATCTCTTCAGAGAGCACCTCCTTTCCTTACATGCACTTCTTCTCCCTCTCCTTACCTTTCCTCTAATGCAGGGGTTTTCAACCAGGGGTCCGTGGCCCCCTGGTGGTCCGCGACGGCATTGCAGGGGGTCCGCGACATGAGACTATGTTGATCAGTTCACTGTTACCATATTTTTATACATTCGCTTTGATATTTCAACACATTTCCAGATTTCCTCCATTTGAACACAATAAGCCATTCCTCTTAGCTCAGCATAATACAGGAACTATATGACTTCAGGGGCTAAAGGTAATCAGTATGAATTATATAACAGCACGATACCAAAGTACAAACAATTACCCACCTTGCTGGCTAACCATTTACAGCGTCATATTTGTCCTCGAACACGAGTCACGACACGACCGTCGGCCAAGTTTTAAAGCCAAAGTTTACCACGAAACACAAGTCTACGATGACAACGCTGCAAGAAGTGTCGAATCTTCAAGATTTGAAAAGACAAGTTGGTAACAAGATCGAAGAAGCCAAGGAGAAATTTTGGCACATGAGCCAAGACATATGGAGTTGTCCAGAGCTCGCTTATGAAGAGAAAAAAGCGCATGACAGATTGATCAGGTTTTTCAGTGAGGACAAGGGATGGATGGTAGAGGGTCACTATAAGCTTGAAACTGCATTCCGCGCAACATGGGGACCTTTTGGAGGAAAAGGCGGTGACACAGAAGTTAATATTGGTTTCTTGTGTGAATACGATGCTTTGCCTGGAATTGGGCACGCTTGTGGCCACAATTTGATAGCAGAAGTGGGGGTAGCGGCAGCAGCAGGCTTCAAGGCTTTGTTGGCGACTCTGTCAGACTGCCCAAGTGTTAACCCTGTAAGCAAAATGACGTCCCCTCGACGTCCTGTAATGGTCTCTCTGAACGTTCTAAAAGCGTAAATGTGTATGGTTCCCTTGACAACTTTAGGACGTTTTGCACGACGTTCCAAGACCGTCCCGAGGACGTTGCGGTGACAATTGGGAAACGTTTTCTATAGGTCCTGGGGACGTTCTGCAGGACGTTGCAAGAACGTCCCTAGGACATTGCGGTGACGTCTGGAAAATGTGTTTCTATAGGTCCTGGGAACGTTCTGCAGGAAGTTGCAAGAACATCCTGAGGGCATTGTGGTGACTTCTGGAAACCTTGTTTTAGACGTCCTGGGGACGTTATTCAAGGACGCACCGCGGACGTAGCAGGCACGGTGTTTTTGCTGAGCTAAATGAAAAAAATAAAATAATAATAGATCGCGGAGCCGTCATTTCGCTTACATGGCTCACACACACACACAAGTTCAAGTTTATTTATATAGCACATTTCATATGATATACATAGACACAAACGCGCTTTCAAACTTGATTGCGAGGCATGGGAATTGAACCGTAAACCTTCCTATCACTAAACCACTTCGCTACCACTTCACTACCATTGTCTGGTTCTCATTGAGTCACTTTAACACCTTTATCACAGTGTGAGACAGCCAACAAACTTAGTCATTTTTTCCGAGGGTTTGAGAAAAAGCATATTGTAGCGATCTCAGTCACTACGCATTGAGGGTTTTCCGTAATGATTCCTTTTTTAATTAACATCCATGGCACGGACGAGCGGGTAGGGAGGCAGAATAACTAGCCAAACTAAGAATGATGAAATAAAATAAATATGAATGCTTCTCTACTGATCTGTGCTATAAATGTAATGTCTGCATGATTCCAATACAATGCATAGCCTACATAGGAAGGTCTATCAAGTCTAGCGTTAACATTGAGCTTTCCACAGGCCTTCAAAGATGCTGCAACAGAAAGCTCACCGGTCAAATTGTCTGGTTGGAATTTCTTAAACATCCCGTCTCGCAAACACAATCTGGATTTGACAACAATCCAAATATTTAGGCCTATAAAGCAAACGTGCACTGCCCTTATTATGTTTTAAAGGAACAGGCTAATCTGCCGTTAGAAAGTTATTTAACAACACGCATGTGTTGCATTATACTGCCCGTACGTGAGTGCGCCGGAGCCGCCAGAGCTCGCACTCGCAGCATATTGAAAATTGGAGCTGTGAACTTAGTTAAAATGTTTTAATTATGAACAATGAACTGAACTAGTTCATGTAGAAATTGAACTTTCCAAAAACTGAATACCTGAAGCCCTAGATGTTCGAACAGCTTCACCAGAGAAAAGTCCGAAATGTCGGGCGTTTATGTCGTTATGGAGTGACAAGTTCTAAGGTGCGAGGATATTGATAGTCACAGTAAAATGTTCTGTTAGCACTTTGAAAAGGCTACGCAAAGGATTCACAAGAGGGTCGAATAATTTTAGAATCTCTGCTCTCATTGAACAGAGCAATGACCATGTTGCGGCGCTCATTTTAACGCCACAGCAGGTTGCGATTAAAGGCCACTTATTGACGCGCATCAGACATTAATGTTTTTGTTTCCAATTGTAAACTTAGGAAAATAAACATGTTGCATTCTAAACTACCTGATTATGTTATTATTTAAGCTATGCAGGCCATCAGTTTTCTTCAATAGGCTAATTTAGAAGCAGAAATAGATATTTGGCCGGCTTATCATTAAAATGTCTCGCAAATGAAAAACATTTTTCTCTAGCGGAACCTCTGGTTCAGAGAGGACCATCAGAGGACGTCAAGGGGACGTTTTGGAAGGACCGAATGCGAACGTCCCGCAGAGGACCACAGGTAAAGGTTACGGGGACGTTTTTAAAGGATGTCCTGGGGACGTATGCTGAGAGACCAAATAAGAACGTTCCCTAGTAGTACGTTTAAAGGCTCATGCGAACGTCACGCAGAGGACCTGCAGGATAAGGTAACAGGGACGTTTTTGAAGGACGTCCTGGGGACGTGTGCTGAGAGACCAAATTATAATGTTTCCTAAAAGTCCGATTTAAGACTCATGCGAACGTCACAGAAGGACCAAATGTAGACTTGCTACGAACGTCAAAAACGTTCTGGTAACGTCCTTTAGCGAACGTTGTGCCGGGGACCAATTGGGGACGATTGGGGACCTTGCGAATGTCCTGTTAACGTTCCCTGTTTGCGGGGAAGGTAAAATGCCCAAAATGTCAAGTTTTGAAAAGTTGTGTGCATATGACAATTCTTGCTTTAAATGTCATAATTGTAAATACTGTGTTACTTTTGGTTACACGCCTCTCCCATGAATTAATTGGTATGGATCAAGGCATATAGCCAAATGGGCTTACAGTGTTGTGCATGAACGCGTTCATTTTTTTCTATAAGAACGATGGACTGAACGCAACTTAATTACAAATAATCCATTTGAACGGTGAACACGTTCATATGATCTGAGGTCTAGCTAAAACATTACGGAAGGTTCTCCTTCTCCTGAGGAGAGATGCTGTCTAAATCAAATGCTTGCACCATGTCGTTGCTCAGTGCCCGTAAAATTCCAAAAATGTCCATGATGAAGCCTAACCTAAACAAACTAACTCGACTTCGCACTACGTTACCCATGATTCATCGCACACACATGTAGACCAAAAACAAGTTAAGACTTTCATTCTCACTTTCCACCTTAAAACTATGAAGTGAACTGAACTAGTGTGGTCAAAATTACTCACAGACAACTGGAGTGGTACTGCAGATTTATTCACGATACCGGGAGCAATGTTACAATCATGACAATTCAGTAACAAGCCCACACATCCATGGGCAGAGTCACTTCTTAGGCCAAGGCCAGACTCAGCGGATTTTCATACTTTCCGGAACGTATTCGGGTTTAGTCAATCGCGGTGTTACGACCCAGCCTGGTCTGCCCCGCCCCCTGTTACCAGTGCTCTCTATTGTCCACAGCTGAGGTAGCAGAGTCTGCGCAGGTGTGAGGAATCAGGCCTTGATGAACTGCACCATAAGAAGGCCTTGGTGCAGAGTGCAGGAGGCTCCCTCTCCTCGACGTGTTGTTTTGTTTGTTTGTCTAAACATGTGTACCTTACTGAGACACCCGCTTGCACCACACTTTGATTTTAGACAATTACACTGACTGTTCCTACTATCCTTTAATAAATGTTATTTTGATACACAACTTTGCGTGTGAGACTCCCATCCATGTCACATGAAAGGGCCATCATGTGACAGATGGGGGCTCAGCCAGGATTGAATTCGTGGTCGTGGCTAAAATTGGTAAGATTGTTTGAATATTTTTCCGTTAGCGCACGATTTTTGGATATTTTTTTTTGGCGAGCTGAAATGCTGGGGGGATGGCTTCCCAGTTCAGTGATTTCAGTCGTGTTTGTTTAGAAAAAATTGGTTGGGAGTTCAACGCAATGATTGTGTAGTTTGGAGTCGAGAACGGGAGTAATATGACGTGGAGAGGAAGTTTCACGGGAGTCCTGCACTGAGATGCAGGGCTGCGTTTTCTTGTGTAAATGTTGTTCTGGTTTGGCCTGGTGGAGAACCTAAATAGGGCAAGTTGAGCTAAGTGCAATCCCGGTAATAGGTGAGACGCCAAAAAGTTTGTTGTTTTGGTTAAACGTACGTATATAGGTTAAATTGGTGTGGCGAACGTGGGGTGGCTGGTTAGCAGTCAAATCGCAGGCGGCCACGCTGAAGACGTAGGTTGTGGAAATAGGGTATTTTTTTTTTTGATAGATGCCGGGCAGCTCCTTGTGGTATTGGCAGGAAATTTGTTCTCCGCTGTTTTAATACCAAGTCGCATTTAAAAATGGAGTACGGGTATGGAAGAAGTAGTTTGACATTTGCGGAGCAAAAAGCTTTATTGCAATTAGAAATATGCCGGCAAAAAGTTATAGCGCAGGAGATAGCACGAGAGCGGCAGGATTTCCAGTTAGCGTTGGCAAAGTTGGGTTTGCTTTGTCGGCCGTCGCCTCCACCAACTGGTCCTGGGGCTGGCCTGTTGCCTATGGTCAATTGTGTGCATGATGCTGTTGTCGTGGCCGTGCGCCCTTCGTTGCACGTTCCGACGGTGGACGAGGATATTGGTAGTGGGCTTTGTGGTCCGATTGTTTGCGCCGATGTTCCACCTCCTCCGGTTGTGGTTGAGGTTGAGCCTAGGTTGTCTAAGGGGTCTGACTGTGCAGGGAAATGTACGGACGTCTCTGCTGTTTGTGCGGTGACTCGAGAAATAAGTCACACGAAAGAGGCAGAGCAAAGGGAGGAACAGAGCTGTCCAGTTGTGTCTGGTTTGCCGTCTGCTTTCCCCCGTGCTGATTTGATTGGAACACGGAAAGATGACTGTGAGGTAGCTGAGGGGCTAAATACCACCGTGTCTGAGGGTGAGCATGCTACAGTGGGTACCGTTGATTGTGGGCCCGTCAGTCCTCATCTAGTGGCAGTAGATGAGGATATGATTGGTGCACATGATGCGGTATTGCAACCCCGTTGGCAACATTCTGCAAACGAGAAACGTTTTTTGAAACACCTTCCTTCGGAGGGGAAGGGAGAGTTAAAGGCAAATATTCTGTGTTATGATCTGTTTTGTTCTAATACTTCTTTTGGTACAGGTGGAGAACAGCATGATGTTGAGGTGGGCGATGCTCAGCCCATCCGTCAATGTTTTTATCGGGTTGCGCCGAGGAAACGGAAGTTTTTAGGTTTTAGCAGACCAATTACTTAGAGTTTCACCATACAAAAGATTTGGTAAATGGTATGGGGGTGCGTTTCCCATGCCCTGGTTACTGGCTGACTGTCTCCTGCCTATAATGTTTTTGTCCCCATGTCTTGTCTCTCCTGTCTCTTGTCCAGTCTGTCCCTTAATCTGCTTCTTCCAGGTGCCGGGAGATTGCTGGCTGTACTGGGCTATTGAGGTTTGGGGGAAATGGAGGGTAGTGGGGTACAAAGACTGGTGGTGAATGAGGTGTTATTGGGGTAAATGGGAATTTTTCTTGGTGGTGGTTTTGGTGCCTAATATAAATTGTGCCCTTTGAAATTTGTATTGACATCAAATTATTTGGTTGGTTGTTTGTTTTGTTGGTTCACTCTTGTGGCAGACGTCTCACCAAGGTGAGTCGTCTGTCTTAAGAGGGGGGGTGTTACGACCCAGCCTGGTCTGCCCCGCCCCCTGTTACCAGTGCTCTCTATTGTCCACAGCTGAGGTAGCAGAGTCTGCGCAGGTGTGAGGAATCAGGCCTTGATGAACTGCACCATAAGAAGGCCTTGGTGCAGAGTGCAGGAGGCTCCCTCTCCTCGACGTGTTGTTTTGTTTGTTTGTCTAAACATGTGTACCTTACTGAGACACCCGCTTGCACCACACTTTGATTTTAGACAATTACACTGACTGTTCCTACTATCCTTTAATAAATGTTATTTTGATACACAACTTTGCGTGTGAGACTCCCATCCATGTCACATGAAAGGGCCATCATGTGACAGCGGCCAGACAAAGCTGTGCTGCGCTGTTCTACGGCCACACACACCCATTGAAACTGGTGAATATGCTGTAGTACATATGCAAGGCCTGTTGGTGGCGCTGTGAAGGGTGCTACCGGAAATGGAGAAGAAGACTCGGAGAAGAAGACGACGACAAGTTACAACTAGTTAAGTTATTGACAGTTCAGTTTGTCGCCAAGTAGTTGACCATACTGTGCCTTATACATTTCCTATGCTTAAATCATCATTGTTCGACCTGTATGTGATGCATTATGTGCATACCTAATGAAAGTAAGGGTTTTCATGAAGTTGCTACTGTGATAGATCGTGTGTATTAAATACCACATTTTGGGCTACCTTCTAGTGCTATTAGTAGTGATTAGCACGCTAAGCGGAGATTTAGCTATGTTCTGTTCTTATGTTGATACGCTGTAATAAAGATGTGTTCAATCCTGCTAAGATTTCGACTCGATGAGATATGAATGAGATCCATGTTGCCCAGTGTAATGTCCACTATTATATGTATCTAGTAATATTAGTTGTGTAATTCAGTGCACTGCAAATTAGTCCCCATAAAGAAGACTGCTTTGGTAACTCAGTGAATAAAACGTGCCCTTCTTAGATCGTTGTTTGCCAGCAATAAACAGAACAGAAGACTTACATTTTTTTGTTTTTATTGCGATTGGGAAGATGTACGTGACTACTTGACAGCTTCCAGCGTTCACGTGGAATAATTACGTCATCAGATTCGCGGATTCAAACCCGATTTGCGGCCAGACAGGCCCTGATAGCAGGGTAGATTGCAACCTTCCCACTCTGGAGAGGGGATTCTAACCTTGACGGAAAGTAACGCTCCAAATGGCAGATTTATCTGGCCGGGAGGCCATTTTGTCAAGGTACGTTCCGGAAAGTATGAAAATCCGCTTAGTCTGGCCTTGGCCTTATACTTCAAAAATACCCCTCCCTAGGATTTTTACGATGTGGCCACCTGGCCTTCCCCAGAGATAAGAATATTTACATAGGACCCCCTCACCCCAAGCCATGGGTGCATCCCAGTGACTCCCTGAGTTCATCAAATGACTCCCTGAGTTCATCAAAACATTCCACAAAGGGTCACACAGGAGGACACATGGCCAAACTAAGTTCCAATTCAATTCAAGTTATACTGTGGAATACTATACTAACCTAATTAATTAAATGAGAAACATATACTTTTTATCCTACACTAGTTCGGAATTTAAATGGTGAACTACGTATGAATGTGAAATATTCATGTTTACTTGTATGAACAAAACTTTTAACTAGTTCATGAGAGGTGAGATCTTGCACAACACTGTAGGTTTGTGAAATCAGACTAGCCTACAGCGTAAGCTGTGTTTGGGAAGACCTGGGCCTCTTCACTATTTTCACGTAAAATGCTACAGAAAAGTAACTAAGAGCTATGATTTGCAAATGTAAAGGCACCCAGTGCAACATTAGAGGCTTGAGACTCGAAAAATAAACATTCAATTTCTAGTCTTTTTTACACGTAGTAAGTTTCAATAACTCCATACCATTACATATCGACATTCAAGGAGCAAAGATGAGACGTCGTTGTGTGGTGAGAACTGATAGAAAATCGCCCTGCCAGCGCCGCCGGTGGGGAGAGGCCATTTTTTTTTCAAATCTTTATTTATTGGTGGCACCAATAAATAAAGGGCTACACTCTTGCGGCTAGTTTTAGCGCTCTTTTTAACGCCCAAAGTATCAAATAATGATGCAAATGTACTAATATGGTGAAGTAAATGTCAATATCATAAAGATTGTCTTATCCAGAATATTTCCATTTTGATGCCCTAATGTTGCACTGGGTGCCTTTAAATAATGCACATTTTTGTCTTTTTCAGATAACTGTGATTGGAACTCCTGCAGAGGAAGCTGGTGGGGGAAAGATTGACCTGATTGACATGGGGGCCTTTGAGGGGCTAGATGTGGTGTTCATGGCACATCCCTCACAAGAGAACGCCACCTATTTGCCACTTCTGGCAGAGACTGAGTAAGAGCAGTGCCCTTGTATATGGCTTTGGATGTAGAAGATGCAGTAGTAAAACCATGCATGGCCAAAACTATGTGGATTCCAAAACATTACAACAATTGTTAACATAAAACTCATTCGAAAAACGATGAACATTAATATTGATGCCCGGGCTCTCTCTGTAGGCGGCCTGTCAAATTCTTCTATAACCAACGCAGGGAACCATATATTTATTGATTTCGAACCATATATTTATTCAATTTGGAAGTGATAGTGTATCAAGGTTTATCATGATTTTTTTTTCAGTTTTCAGTTAGCCATTACATATTAAAGAATAACGTGTGTGATTGTTGTAAATTGTAATAATTTGTCATGCCATTCCAGACTGTTTTAAAATCATAATAGGGTTATTTATGTGATAAGATAGACATATTCAGGAAAGTCTTGCTGATGGCCATTTATTCCCCGTAGCTGACAAAAATTTGCATGTGCATTAAATCTCCAGGAATGTTTTAACACAGCATGATCAGGCTGCCTGTTATGCTTCCTTTTCCTATTCAGGGATTATATTATTTTCTTGCTCTAACAATATTATTGTTATCATACAAGATACATTTGAGGAAGAAAAAAAGGTTAGGAAATAAGGAAATGCTCTGATCCCATGCTTAAAAAAGCTGCATTACTAGCAGCACAAGCTAGTAATTTGCAGAGGCAATTTAGTAATTTGTATGTGCATGTGCACTTGTTTCTCCTCAGTGTTGTTGTGAGGTACCATGGTAAAGCCGCCCATGCTGCAGCCTATCCTTGGGAAGGGATCAATGGATGCAGCTGTCCTTGCCTATAACAACCTCTCTGTTCTCAGACAGCAGTTGAGGCCAGAATGGAGAGTACAAGGTGATGTGGAGCATATGTCCCACATAGTCAAACACATGATACATTTACCTTGTCTAATACACAGCGCCTCATGGACTCTTGATGTGTATGTGCAGGTATTATTCGTCAAGGTGGGGCTAAACCCAACATCATCCCAGACTTTACTGAACTTGAATATTACCTGCGTACACCGGCATCCAAAGACCTGCCAGCCATCCGAGCCAAGGCTGAAAGGTGCTTCAAAGCAGCAGCCATGGCAACAGGTTGTGAGGTAAATTGAATGAATGATTTAATTTAATACAATTCCTCAGTTGTTTAACAGATATGCACTACATATGTATTCACCCTGTAAATGAACTGTTAACTTACCAATATATTAACTTTCTGTGTAAAAAATATTGAACTAAATAATATTATTTGCCATAATGCCACTTCTAGGTAGAGGTTATATTTGCCAAAAATGAATTCCATGACTTGTTGCGTATTCCTACCCTGGAAAGGCTGTTTGAACAAAATGGAAAAGCTCTAGGCATGGAGTTCATCACAGACATCAATGACTCTGATGGTAAGCATGAACACATTTTTTGTCCATAGAAACCTTTCCATTTACCACACATATGGTCCACATAACATATAAACATGTACAGTATGTCATGTTTGTACACAGAACAAAATTTCAACTCTGCACATATCATTATATTCTACCACTTTGTTGAGCACATGTGCAGATATATTGCTTGGTTATGTACCTCAGACAATAAGCTTGCATATCAGTCAGGATATGAGAGGATGGGAGGATATCCTCACATTCTCATGTATGGACATGTGACTAAGGTAAAATACTGAGTTATACGTAGGTGTACTGTATGTACTAGCAATGTTAAGGTACAGATTCTTGGAGGTACAGCAATGGACAAAAAGTTAATAAAATGACCTTTCTAGTGCATGCTGTTGGTTATATTGTCACACCATACACAAGTCTAGAAGCACTTTTATTTTTACCCCCGAACAAAGAGTTGTACCTCAGTTAAATTAAAACTTAGAAAAAGTAATTACAATAAGTGCATCATTATATCTCAATTGCAAGTCTTTGGCATTTGTTTTACCTTGTCCTTGTTTCTAGACAGTTTTTTTAGTCATAACCTGTTGGGGTGAGTTTTAATAGCCCCAGTTGAAAGTTATGTTAGCACTGGTTTTGTTTTTAGTCATTCATAATATTAAAAATACAGCTCTCTATATAGCCGAAGACGCTTTACAGAGTAGTCCGGACCAGTCCATTCATTCAGACAGTCATACCAGTGGTGGTAAGCTACATCAGTAGCCACAGCTGCCCTGGGGCAGACTGACGGAAGCGTGGCAGCCAATCAGCGCCAACGTCCCCTCCGACCACCACCAACATTCATTCAGATTCATACCCAGTTGAACCCCTTTATGGGTTCAACTGACAGAAGAATTGAAGGACACATGCAAGCCTCTCCATTCCACTGGATCTTCTAAAAGTGTATTTCTCATTCTTTCAGGTTCAACAGATTTTGGGAATGTATCATTTGTTGTGCCTGGAATTCACCCCTACTTCTACATTGGGTCTGATGCTTTAAACCATACAAAAGAATACACCGTAGCTGCTGGTGGGTCTCAAGAGCGTTTTTAAATTAGAATGTGATTATATACATTTGTTTACTTCATTTCTAGACTTAATCTACAGCTAGATTACATCAGGTCTCTTTTCAATTCGACTGCCATGTCCTTTCTGGCCATTTTCTAATTATGTTTAATAATGTCTTGTTCTTTAGGCTCAGAGACAGCCCAGTTCTACACTTTGCGGACAGCCAAAGCTTTGGCCATGACTGCCCTTGATGTCCTTTTCTGCCCACAGATGATGCAGAGGGTGAAAACAGAGTTTAATGAGGTTAAGATGAAAAAAGATAAGTAGCTGAAAAGAAGATTTACCAGGGCCCAAAGACATCAGGGCCTCAACTCTGGGTAATGCAAATCATTAACAATTGTTAAGGAAATTAGCCAAGCTTTGAAAGGTTGTTATGAACTTAAATGGGACACACACACAAAAAATACTTGGGTATCAATATAAGTGAGAATTGAGATGAACTGTATGAGGATAAATACTGTATTTCTGGAATTAACTTAAAACAGGATTTGAACAGATGGAGATCAATACCAGACGGAGTACTAAGAAGAGTAGAAACAATACAAAGTTATGGTCCTCGTATTTCTATTCCAAGCAATACCAGGATTGTATTTAAAAATAAGGAATACAATTATTTCAAATTGTATTTGGAATAACAGACAAGACTTGAAGAGTCTTTGAAGAGAATCCAATTTATAGCGTTACTTGAACAGAAATAAGGAGAATTAGATGTCCCAACTTAACAGAATTATTTTTCATGCAACACATACACAATAATGAAGTTGGTGAATGGGAAACAGACGCTAAATGGCAACTATATGAATTGGGACATTCATTGGAGAGAGCAGCATGGAAAAAATGCAAAGCCAATGAATTTCATAAACTGTAGTGAATTGGAAACATAATGGCAGAATGGAATGCTTTGGCATCTTAGTATTAGTACAGTATTGATGACCCCATACATGAAACAAGTGCTTTTAACTGGCACTGTTGATTTGTTTATTTCACCAACAACACTTTTGAGAAACCCCATCGATGATTTGATTAGTAGTTTTATTATGTACTATTTTGTACCTGTAGTTTTGTTTTGTTTTGGACACCATTTATGCCATTAAAGTGGCATTATTCAGTAATTGTACTTCAGGGTTAGGGTTAGGGTAAGCAGTTTTATCTTAAAATAACAGCTTAAAATTGGGGCGCTACAATGACTTTTAATATGGAGAATCGCTTCCGTGCCATTGCCATACCAGGGTCCGTAGGCATATTACCGGGTTATGTAGGTTTGCCTAAAGCCGCGCGGTTTCTCTGTCTGCCGAACTAGTAAGTAGCTTATTTGCCGTCTTGCTTTGTCTTGTGTTTGTCTGGGAATTCCCCGCCCCTTCACTGCATTTCATTTGTTCAGTTAGTCTGGCCAACTCCTCAATGGAGGTCCACTTCACTCACGTAATTGGACACGCCTTTAACCAATCAGACCAACGATACTATACAACGATACAACGATCGGTAATAAAGCAAACACATCTTTTTTCTGTATGAATTGTTCCAGAGCAGGTTTCTGTTCTATTTTCAAAGAAAACTTGCCTTTGAAATCATCCAAGACAGCCGCGAAAGCAGTATATAGTTTACTGTGCCTTTCTCTTAAGTTTCGCTTTTGTTATGGTAGACGTGGTTATTTTAAATCCGCCAATGGCGCGCCAGGTAGCCAAAAGCCAGTTTGTGATTGGCTCCAAGGATTCTGGAAATCTTGAAATGAACGGCTATCCAAAGTTTGCCAGACCCAGTTCTGAGGCAAAATCAATTTGGCCGGAAGAAGTGGGGTGGGACTTCCCAGACTAGTCTTGTGTTGCACTTGCTTGATGTTTGACTGTGTTAGGACAGTTGTTGACTAACTATTTTGTCAAAGTAAGCATATTTAGTTTTAGCCGCTTGCATCTCGTTAGCGATTAGCAATTGTTCCGTTATGCTGCTTTAAGACATGTAAGACAAAAGTATGCAAGAACACAACTTACATTTATCAGCTGACGTACAAGAACTGAACGTAACACCACCCCTCTCCCACCCCCCTCCAAATATATCCTCCCCCCACAGCCCACAGAATAGACTTATACAATAGCCACCCCCACCCCTGCAGTCTCACAAAAAAGAAATGTTCCGAAAAGTTTCGCTGGAGCCCATCTGTCTGTGCATGTGCGTGGAGCAGGAATCTGCATCACACATTTTCTGAACTATGCTTAAGTAAGCCATGTAAGGCAACAAAAAGAAAAAGTTCTCTTGACGGTAGACCCGCATTGAAGAATAAGTATGGGCATGGTTTTGAACATGTACGTTTCAAGGACTGCATGAGAAAGTAATTGAATGCGAGGGCCATCTGGCGGTGGATTGGTGCGGAGATGAAGATGGTGGAGCAGTTTGAATTTCGAGCCGAACCGAAGGCAAGGTAGGCTAGATCGAAGGAGAATGATGTGCATAGATATTATATTTGCAACGTGGTATTTTAAAAAAGACGAAGTGGCAACGAGCAAACTAAATGCAAACTTTAAACGCAACTTTTCTTTTAAGAGTATGTGTCGCTGCCCTATCTGTGTCGGCTGCCCTATCTGAGTCCCACACATCGCGCATGCTCAAACACAAACGGTTTACGGCAGAAGGCTCAATATCAACATATCTGGTTTGTCTTAACGCATAATGTAGGTTTATTTACAGGGGTTAAAGTGGGCCGGAACGCTCCGGTACTCAGTACCGGCACCTCAGATAAATTAATAAATAAATAGATTCTTAAAAAAAGGCCAGTCCACACCAAAGATTCGCGACGAGACAAGACGGTTTTAGAACGTCGCAGAGAACAATCACAGCGGTGTGAACTGGCAGTTGCAGAGCGTCTCATGCCGAAATATCATCCCCTAGCCCCGCCTTGTTCATCCCTCTGACAAACACGCTTTGCGCGAAAAAAAACAGTTAACCTGTCAGTTCAGTTGAGAGCGCGACGCTTTGCGGTAAGTGTTTAGACTGTTCCAGTCAGAGCGAGTGCATGTTGGAGTCCAAGGTGAAGTAGTAAGCTAAAGTCTAACGTCTATATTTTAAATAGGGCAACAAACACAACTTAAAGAAAGAACCGGGCTTTTAGTTATTCGTTTTCTATCACTCTGGCCCTGACTGAGAATGACGAACATTAACAATGGTTAACTGCAACTAGTTGGTTATTGGCTAGCACGTCAGCTTGTCAGATAGACAAAAAATGTGAGTACCGGTACTTGTTTCCTAATTGGAAAACACGTTGGTAATGTTATGTCTTCATAATTTCCTTCTTAAAGATGGAGGAGGATCGAAATAAGAGAGGGTGTAAACGAAAAATAACTGATTTTTTCCAAGGGTAAGAATTTGTCTGGAAATGGTGCCTTAACAGTCATTCTTTTTAGATTTTCTTTTAAAATCAAGCAATTGATAGTCTAAGAAGTATACCAAGCATTGTTGCTATGTCATGTTTTGATGATACATTTAACAGTAAAATATTTTTTTACTGACTCTGCAGTGTTGTTTATTAATGGCTGTGTGAGTGGACAGTCCAGGCCATGGAACTAAGTAGGCACTGTGTAATTTGCGCTGTGATTACTGTGTAAGAATGACTAAGATTTGGCCTGATGCAGAACAGATTTCGTTATCCATTTTCACTGTTGCAGTCATCAAGGCTGATTTAAGTGTCATTTTCCAAATTCCTTATCTTCACCGTGATTAGGGGAATGAAAGCAGCCCAGGTCATAGCCCTGACCAGCATCAAGAGTAGCAGCCCAGCATCAGCCCAGCATCAGCACCACCTGTACAGCACACCTGTCACCATTCAGAGAGAAGACCTACAGTATATCACTATACTGTATATGTAGCCTACTAAAGAACTAAGTGGTTTACAGCATAAACATCTATCTACTATAGGCCAACATTCTAAAATGTGTGAATCGCTTAAATGCTATGAGTTTCAAATCTAAATGTCAGCACTTATTGTTCATTTCCAGCTGGCCATCCCCAAAATGCACCAGAATACAGGAAATCATATTTACCAAATTCAAAATTTTCTCATGGAACCAAATAGGGGCCCAAAGGCTCATGATCCATCCCTGGTTTAGGTCTTTGGTTAGACCTCCTCATATCACTGTGATTAAAAAAATATAGGAATGGGTGATTTCAACGCCGCCGCCACCAGATCCACCAAATACCCCCCGCCACGGCCGCCGCCAGATCCACCAAATACCACCCCCGCCGCCGCCACCACACCGGAAAATAGAGTACCCCCACCTACCAAATCCCACTTTAACCACTGTTTATTACAGTGCATGAAATGCCCTGTATTGTTATTCCTAGGCTTCTTCTTCTTCTTCTTCTTCTTCTTCTTCTTCTTCTTGTTACCTTTTTCTGCGATTAATTCAGCCCGAACCGCTTAACGTAGAAACTTCATTCAAACTTTGTCGCGTAGGTCTTGTAAACGACACTTATGCTATGTATTTTTCACTTTTCTAAACTTTATACTTTTTAAGATATTAAAGAAAAACGAATATAAATTTCTCCCATTGACTTACATTGGGCCATTATGACATCATAATAGGGTCTTTAAACTGGCTTGCACCTGTGCTTTACTGACACCTGTGCCAAATCAAAGGAACCTCTTCTCTCTCTGTCCCTCTCAATTTAACTGTAACTAGGAACATTAAGACACCATCCATTCTCTATTTTTTTTCTCTCCATCTCTCCATCTTTCTCTCTCAGTCAACTTTCTCTCACACTCAATCTCTCTTCTTCACTCCATTTTTATCTCCTTTTTTCAATATTTTCACTCTCTCTTTATCTCTTCATCCAGAGCCACTCTTGTTCACTCTTCTTTCCTTCTTCCACTCTTCTTTCCTTCTTCCACTCTTCTTTCCTTTCTTATTTTCTTCTTCCATTTTTCTTTCCTTCTTCCACTCTTCTTGCCTTTCTTTTTTCCTTCATCCACTCTTCTTTACTTCTTCCACTTTTCTTTCCTTTCGTCACTCTTCTTTCCTTCTTACACTCTTCTTTCCTTTATTCTTTCCTTCTTTCACTCTTCTTTCTTTTCTTATTTCCTTCTTCCACTCTTCTTTCCTTCCTTCACTCTTCTTTCCTTTCTTCTTTCATTATTTCACTCCTCTTTCTTTTCTTCTTTCCTTTCTTCACTCTTCTTTCTTTTCTTCTTTCCTTCTTTCACTCTTCTTTCCTTTCTTCTTTCCTTCTTCCACTCTTCTCTCCTTTCTTCACTCTTCTTTCCTTTTGTCTTTCCTTCTTCCACTCTTCTTTCCTTTCTTCTTTCCTTCTTTCACTCTTCTTTCTTTTCTTCTTCCTTTCTTAACCTTTGCATTTCATGCACTGGTATTTCCTTCAGGAAATGCATTTTCTAGTTTAACTTAATGTTTTATAATTTTGTAAACGGTTAACAGCATAAGGCTCAACGTCAACACATGGGGCTGGTCTTAACGCATAATACGGGTACATTTAATGTTATATTTAATTGTGTTGTAAACGGTTAACAGCATAAGGCTCAACGTCAACATATGGGGCTATTTTGTATTACTGTTACTAGTAATGAATGCACTGCTTAACTAATAATTCAATAAACATGAAACTTAACATCATTAACCTTGGTGGATTACCTGGCTCGTTGTAACAGTGTCGCAAAGTGAAGCTACGATCCGGAAACTACTACGCATGCGCGACTTAGATAGTGCAGCCGACTCCACTGAGCTCAAAACTTTTTTAAAGTAGTATTTGAGTATTGTCTAATTCCAGTGTTTAGTAAGTTAGCTTTCATAGTTTGCTAGCGAACAGTCATGACTAAGAACACAGCACATCTGAATGAGGCAGAAAGACGGCGATATTTAGAAAAAACATCGATTATTGGCTGCGATCCATATTGACTACCGTCAACTTTATTTTGCCCCTTAAAGTCTGCAAAACGTCTGCCACAACTGTCTGTTCCCGACTTATACATGTATCTTGTACACAAGCCATCCCCATACACCGGAGATATCCTGAAGGCTTTCAAGAGTACAGATATCAATATGCAGTTGCAGGATTGGTGAACGACACCAATAAATGGCATCTGGAGGCAAAACACATGTATGTCATCACAGAACATCTAAGTTACTCAAACAGCGATTATCAACCGATTCATTTTAGTGGTGGTTAAGAGTGTCAATGTGGGCTAACTAGGTGTATAGAAAGTATTTAGAAAAGTTCGCTAGCAGCATGCTAACTGTTAGCACACTAGCTTAGTCAGGAGAGTTTAGCTCTGATAAGGCACAGCAATTGTGGCAATAAATGGCATCTGGAGACAAAACACATGTATGTCATCACAGGACATGTACGTTACTCAAACAGGAAGCGACAGCAGGGGGAGCGACAGCATACATTCAGAATCAGGTTTTATTTAAGTACGTTTGCACAAACAAGGAATTTGTCTAGGCTACTTCTGTATACGTATATAATACGTATTCAACAGAGGAAGTACACGTATGTATCTAATACACTTCTGGAATAATTATGACTGAAGAAAATAAAAGTTATTTGAAAATATATTTGTTGGTCTGCTCTCATTCTTCCAGCCTGGACGGTGGGGCTGTTCAATATGGAGTTAGATTTGTCTCAAAAATAACTGCAAATGCACAGAGGGTGATCTACAAATATGCCTTGAGTTGCACACGTGTTTTGCAATCCACAAATACAAATTTCCGATTTGTAACTTGTGTATTGGTTTTTACAAATATATGTGTATTTGTAAATATATCATTTTACATTTGTAAAACAAAAAGCCATTTGTGAAACTGAAAATTCAGTTTGTGAAAATAAAAGCCATTTGTGAAACTGAAAATTCTGTTTGTGAATCGTGACTCAGCATTTGTGAATCAACAATCACACGTTCGTATTTTTGAGACATTCGTTCCGCAAATCCACACACATCCACAAACTCGTGAGCTCTTGATTCACAAGCACCATCCAGCAGATGGCGCTGTTGTTCACTGATGTATCTTTACCTCGCCTTTTAGGCCATAAGGTGAACCCTGTTTCGTTTCAACCCGCTCCAATGTCTGGCATCTACACAATCTTTAGCTAATAAAAAAGAACGAGTCGTGCTAACATACTAAAAAAAAGTTCATCGCTGAATTTTCAGTCAATACTACCATCTGCTTTATTTTATTCAGAACTAGTTTCTTCAGAGCGTAATAGGATCTTGGTCGCGAATGGTGGCACAGTTCGACAAGTGATCGTTCTGATCTACACTGCGCCCGTGGTTAGATTCAACATTACTGATAGAGAGGAAAACAACCGAACATCCTCAAAAGTGGACTAAATTGATTCTAAATAGTGCTGTAAACATTGCCGCGTCCAAGAAGAACAATGCGGCAAAATATACGATAATGTCATGTTTATGTTAAGTCATTTAGATCAAGTTTGACAAACCTGGGAATACACCTTACTGACGATCTAAGATGGACTGTGAAAACTGAACACCCAGCACACACTGAATAAATCAAGGCAAAGACTGTACTTCGTACGTCAGCTGAGGAAGCTGTGAATAGTGTCCTGACAGCATCATCACTTGGTATGGGAACTGTAAAGGCTGTAACTGCAGTACCGCACCATCAGAGCATCTCTCCCTATTCTGCAGGAGACCTACAAGAGAAGACTATGTACCAGGGCCCAAAGTATTGTAAAGGACTCCTAACATCCTGACCAGGGACTTTTCAAAATACTGAGGTCAGACAAAAGTCTCTGTTGCTACAAGATCAGAACAGAGAATGAGGACGAGCTACTTTCCTCAAGCATTCTGTATCCTGAACACAAATTACTTCATAAACTGCAATTACACTTTCTTTCACACTTGCACATGGACTGTACACACTTCACTTTATATTCCCTCTTACTAGTTATGAAAAATATTTATTGATCTTTCTTTCTTCACACTCGCACAGAAAAAGCTTAACACCAAACGAAATTTCACTACATGCTTTATGTTAGTATTTCTATTTATGTGACAAATAAACCTCCTTCTTTCTATCAATAAAAGGCAGTTATTGCACTTACACCAATGACCATTTGTTTGCTCGTTCGTTCATTCATTCATTCTTCCACAAATGAAAACAACACTGATGAACCATAAAAACAATCTTTATGAAAAATATGAAATATGATACATAAAAGTGTACAAAACAGAAAAAAGGAATAACCGATTAAGGCCACTCAGCCCTTACTTTGTCTGCTTACAGCCCTTGGAATCAAGGTACACAATGTCTTGACAAACAGAAAACTTTCAAATGCAAGTCATCAGCAATGTTGACATAATGATCCAGTGTCGGCTCCTCATTGGCGCCTATAATTCAGCTAACTAGATTGTTTAGTGCAAGGGGAACAACAGTTTGCCACTAAGGCCAAGGCCAGACTAAGCGGATTTTCATACTTTCCGGAACGTATTCGGGTTTAGTCAATCGCGGCCAGACAAAGCTGTGCTGCGCTGTTCTACGGCCACACACACCCATTGAAACTGGTGAATATGCTGTAGTACATATGCAAGGCCTGTTGGTGGCGCTGTGAAGGGTGCTACCGGAAATGGAGAAGAAGACTCGGAGAAGAAGACGACGACAAGTTACAACTAGTTAAGTTATTGACAGTTCAGTTTGTCGCCAAGTAGTTGACCATACTGTGCCTTATACATTTCCTATGCTTAAATCATCATTGTTCGACCTGTATGTGATGCATTATGTGCATACCTAATGAAAGTAAGGGTTTTCATGAAGTTGCTACTGTGATAGATCGTGTGTATTAAATACCACATTTTGGGCTACCTTCTAGTGCTATTAGTAGTGATTAGCACGCTAAGCGGAGATTTAGCTATGTTCTGTTCTTATGTTGATACGCTGTAATAAAGATGTGTTCAATCCTGCTAAGATTTCGACTGGATGAGATATGAATGAGATCCATGTTGCCCAGTGTAATGTCCACTATTATATGTATCTAGTAATATTAGTTGTGTAATTCAGTGCAGTGCAAATTAGTCCCCATAAAGAAGACTGCTTTGGTAACTCAGTGAATAAAACGTGCCCTTCTTAGATCGTTGTTTGCCAGCAATAAACAGAACAGAAGACTTACATTTTTTTGTTTTTATTGCGATTGGGAAGATGTACGTGACTACTTGACAGCTTCCAGCGTTCACGTGGGATAATTACGTCATCAGATTCGCGGATTCAAACCCGATTTGCGGCCAGACAGGCCCTGATAGCAGGGTAGATTGCAACCTTTCCACTCTGGAGAGGGGATTCTAACCTTGACGGTAAGTGACGCTCCAAATGGCAGATTTATCTGGCCGGGAGGCCATTTTGTCAAGGTACGTTCCGGAAAGTATGAAAATCCGCTTAGTCTGGCCTTGGCCTAAGATGTCTTTTTAAGAACAACACTGCTGTATATAGTGTCCTTGCATTCTCTTGTGTTGTTTGCCACTTAGTTGTCCCTTTTTCAGTCTCGCTGTCTGTCTGGCTCAACTCCCTTGACTGTATGGTTTCCTGATGGATAACGTAGCATGTCCACGAGTGTATCTGTAGTCTCTGCAAAGTCAGCCTCTTCTTCAACATATCCTGTCTGCAACACAACAAAACATTGACAATTAAGAGTCACAGGAGTATCATGAAAAGCAGAGTGGTGGAGGTGGTACAAGATATTACAGGCTAGAACCTATCTGCCATACAGCACATTTAACAGCAAAGATGCCCAAGAAAGGCACACAAGATCACAAACCACACTACACCACACACACACACACACACACACACACACACACACACACACACACACATCAGCTGTTCTCTTGGTTGCCAACTGGTACATGTCTGTGCAACCAGCAGACTTAAAAACAATTTCTTTGTTATAATGAATGACAGGAAGCCCTCCCAAATGACAGCTGTACTCTTGAAAACTTTTATCTTGGCTTATATAATATTGTATCTGGCAAGGTAACTCATTAGCTAACATTAACTTAAAATGACATCTACCACCTTGCTATCAGTATTTCAATGTTAGATAAAAGGATAACTTTAATGGTACATGAGTCTTATCCTCCAAAACAAACCACTACTCATTTACCATGGCTCACTGACAACTGAATAAAAAAACGTTAATGAACATTACATTACTTCTCTGCTTAATGACTCAACTAAGGGAGATGGTTACCTAACGTTCACCAGCAACGCTATGTTAGCTAGGATATCTAGCAAGCTAGGAAAGTTAAAGCATTCCCACCAAATGATCAAAGCATATCAACCAAATACCATCTAACGTGAGCTAACAGGTTTCCGCTACGTTCATGAAATATTAACAGTAAGTACGCGTCCATGAAAACCATGAAAATAGATTTAGCTAGTGAAGCTGAAGTGGGCTACTTTAAACGGTTAGTTACTCTGTCACTCCTATGTGTTACACCCAAGCGTTAGCGATTCAAAAGTTGGTCTCGAAGCACAACATAATAGTAGACTTAACGTTATCTAGACACCACCTCTACTGAAATATGTAAGATTGATTGATTAATAATGATACTAGATGTATCTTAATACAAGACAAGGAAAATTCGTTGGAAAATTCTTTGTACTCACACAGGAAGGTGGCTGCTCTTCTTGTCCGGCCATGATTTCGAAGGTTTTCCCGCAGAAATGAAGAAATGAAGGCCCACTAAAGTAGAGCTAAAGATATAGCAGTGAACAACAGCGCCATCTGCTGGATGGTGCTCGTGAATCGCGAGCTCACGAGTTTGTGTATTTGTGGAAAGAATGTCTCAAAATTGCGGAACGAATGTCTCAAAAATACGAACGTGTGATTGTTGATGCACAAAGCTGAGACACGATTCACAAACAGAATTTTCAGTTTCACAAATGGCTTTTTTTTCACAAACTGAATTTTTCAGTTTCACAAATGGCTTTTTGCTTTACAAATGTAAAATGATATATTTACAAATACACATATATTTGTAAAAACCAATACACAAGTTACAAATCGGAAATTTGTATTTGTGGATTGCAAAACACGTGTGCAACTCAAGGCATATTTGTAGATCACCCTCTGTGCATTTGCAGTTATTTCTTTAGACAAATCTAACTCCATAGTTCTATGCTATTACCCAATGCCAGGACAGGGAAGCCCTATTTGTCTACTACCCATAATGCAACGCAGTGCTTCTCCAGAACGTTTTTTTACTATTTTAAAGTACACACTCATTTAAAAACATTGTATTCAAACCCTACCTAGTTAATTTGCTTTTTATATATGTTTTATTTCACGAATGTGCTGACTCGAACGTATTTACGACTTAGAACAATGCATCAAAATATTCACACCAGTGACTATGCTACCACGTCAGAGTGCAGTTATAAATACATCTCGAACAAAATGTTGAATCGTACTCGCTTCGGCAGTACACGTACTAAAGTTGGATACAATACAGAGAAGATTAGCATGGCCCCTGGCGCAAGGATGACACGCAAACTCGTGAAGCGTATCCAAATTTTGCGTTATTTTTTCGCTTTAATTAATTGTATTTCCTTTGAAAACACCTTTTTCGTGGTTGTAGTACACTGACAAGCCGCCAGTGGTCGCCTTTGACCATTTGTAGCTGCGACACACCAGTCTGCCGCCAGGGGACAATGGTATACATTTTTTTGACAATGGTAAAAAAAGGAAAGCCTTGTCTAGCCCTTTCATGCATGAATTATGAAAAAAATGGTGTTTTTTGGATTGATTTTCTTACTTAAAATGAACCTAAACTTGAAATAAAAAAATAAATAAAAAAATAGCAGGTTATATAATTAGATTTAATATCATCCAATACCTCTGATGCATGACGTCCACATACGTGGATAGTTGGTTTTAGGGTGTACAAATTTCATTTTTTTTTAACACAGATTTGTTCAACACACTTTCCCCTACATGCTAAAGTTTTTTTGGGACT
>NC_137921.1:14806441-14873941 GCF_963457725.1 Sprattus sprattus | reverse complement strand
CCCTGTCACCATTTACCAAACCTGTCCGTTAATCAGTACACTCATTGTCTTGATTAGTTTCTCCTGCCACCTGTTTGTTTCCCACCAATTACATGTCTCCCCTCTAGTATTTAAGTTCAGTCTCCCCATTGTTCCATGTCTGATCGTCATCTAAAGTCTGTGAGAAAGACTCTGCCAGTGTGACCTGTGATCTGGAGTGTAACTCTTCTGCCTGTTGGAGATAAGTTTTTCGCTTTTTGTGTTTGTTCCCTCTGCTCTGCCTTCTCGGTATTTTTGGATTTTTGTGTGTGACTCTTTTGTTTTTGACTTCTTGGATCTTTTGTGTTTTTGCCTTTTGGAACCTTTTTGATCTGTACTAAATAAACCCTACATTCTTTGCCCACATTTTTGATCTGCGATTGGGTCTCTTTTTCCTGTGGAACCTAACACATTTAAACTATTAGTTTATTCTATTCGATCACCATGAACACGATCATAAGGTTATTTCCGGATAATGGGTAATTACAGAGAATTACCTAATCTTAATTAGAGATAATGACCATCTTAAATGAAGACTATCAGCCACAGAAATATACTTCTTATTCTCCCTATGGTTTTCAATCTGTTGTTGGTCAGTGCTGTGTAGAATGTTTCGGAAAGGCTGTGTTCCAGAACTGTTTTCAGACATCCCGGCGTTCCAAATGCTGTATACCTTTGAAACAAAGCTACTTAGTCAGTGAGGACTGAACTATGAGCTTGATAAACAACCGAACATTTTAAAAAAATCATGGGACAGCAATTTAACAGTCCAGCAGGAAAATGTGCCGTCCAGCTTTTATTTGGTCTTGGGGCGTCCTACCTAATGTACAAAGCTCTCAGCAGGGCCCGCTGTAAACCCGCAGGTAAGCCTACTAGAATATGCTAGCTACCAGCGATACAACTGCAGCCAAATTCTACTCTGTTCCACCCTAGAGGCATTAGGCTTATCCATTCGTCATTTTTCATTTTAGAAGTTGAAGTGCAAGAAGAAGATCCTCGGGTGAACGCTTTGAAAAAACGCATTGAAACTCTCCAAGGGTCAAATCGCAAGAACAGTGATCAGTTATGCGAGATTGCGCGTATACTAGAGACACTTGCAGCTGATGTAAACGGATTTTTTTTTTTTAAATATATAAATCTCCAAAACCCAAGCCGTTCCATTTGTAATCTTAGAGACCTCATGTTTGACCTCATTTTCTCGCACAGCACCGAGTGAACTTGAACTCAGGGCACGTTCAGGTTATAGCAGAGTCACTGCTGGAGAGCGAGGAAGAAGTCAGAATCAAATGTTTCCACGCTCTTCAGTGCGTTTTACAGTACGCGACAGAAACCACAGCAGCGGTCAAGGTAAGTTCCACATGTCTCATTATCTTAAACAAATACTATATAGTTCTGAATCAAGAAAACTTCCAGGGGATATTTACATTACCCAGGCTTCTTCTTCTTTTTTTTTATAATTATTTTTATTTGGTAGAAAGGCAGCAGAAAATATGATAGGGTACCAAACCATACAATAATCACACATAATTTAAGAAAGCATCCAGTTTTACAAACAAGTCCATCATTTTCAGCTATCTTCTAATAATTAATGCTTCCCCTACCATTCAAAATAGGTGGCCCCATCTATCCCCACCCCTTCAGTTCTACCTTAGTTTCGGTTCTACCTTATATCCCTCTCATCAAGCCCCATATCCCAATCCCTCCCCCACCCACTCATTCCCTCCCAGACATTTCCCTCCCCCTTCCCCCACCCACATCCCACAACCCTTAATACATAGCACATTCATCCAACATTTTAAATAAATACATACATACATACCTAAATAAAGAGGAAGGAAAATCAAAATAAAACAAATAACAAACAAATGGGTTCTAATGTCTATTGCTTGGGCAGCATTAACTAAAGTGCGTTATAGATGGAGCTCCATTGGCTATCAAATTGTTTCTTTTTGTTTTGGTCCGCTGACATTGCCTTTTCAATGTTCAAGTAGAATTTCATTAAGGCTTTCCATTTTTCTAATGCAGGTGCCTCTTTATTCTTCCAGTGTTGCAAGATCAATTTTTTAAAGATTAAAGAACAGAAAAGTATCTTCCAACCAGTTGGGTATCGTATTCCCTCTATATCTTGGAAAATACATGTTTTTGGAGTTAATATTACTTTTTTATCTGTGTATTTTGAAAGCCACCTCCCAATATCCTCCCATTTCTTCTTAATTTTTTCACAATACCAAAAGGCATGCATGAGAGAATCAGTGTGTTGGTTTCATTTTAGACAGATACCAGATTGTCCTTTATCAAATTTTTAAATTTTATCTCTGGTATAATATATTCTTGTCATTATTTTAAACTGAATTAAGCGCAAATTTTCATTAGTGGTTATCTTATATGAGAGAGTCAGGCAGTCCTTCCACTTATCTTTAATGTTATATCCTAAATCTTCAGTCCACTTGTTATAAATATTTTCTAGTAACTGGTCATTGTCTTCCTTTTTTATTAAGATATTATATACAGAGCCTATCAGCTTCTTCCTTCTCCCCTCCTGGTTAAGGAGAGTTGACAACACAGAACTTTCCTGCAGACTGAGTTCAAAGTTGGAATTAATCCAGTTTTTTAATTGCATATACCTGAAAAATTCTACATCTTTTAAATTATATTGACTTTTAAGTTCCTGGAAGGGTAGAACTGAGTTCTGTCTACTAATGTCTGATATCTTCTGAATACCTCGGTTTGACCACATATCCCACTGTAGCTGGGAGTTTTGGATATTTATTGAGGGATTATTCCAAAGATGTATATGTCTAGGTAGCCCCATTTCTTGGCCTAGCATTCCCTTGATTTTGTTCCAAGCATTTAATGTACTGTTGATAATAAAGTTTGTCGATTTAACCCTGTCCCTGGAAAAGAGAGCTACAAGTAGGCTGTTTTTTTGTAATTGATTGTTTTCTATCTCTATCCATGGCTCTTCTTTTGTGTTGTTGATAACACGATCGACATAGAACATCTGTGCAGCTAAATGGTAAACCTCAAGATTTGGAAGGTTTAGGCCCGCCTCATCTTTTGGATAGTGCAACAGTTTCCTTTTCAATCTACTTGCTTTATTAGACCATATAAATGAGGACAGAGTGGAGTTTACTTCTTTGAAAAAAGATTTTGGTGGAGTTATAGGAATTGTTTGGAATTTAAACAGGAATTTTGGTAGCCACATCATTTTGAAAAGGTGTATCCTTCCAATTAAATTGATTTTCAGATCCTGCCACTGCTTAACATCCTCCTTAAATTCTTTAACAAGGGGAAGAAAATTGTCTTTAAACAACTGTTTTTTGTCGGAACTTATGTAACAACCCAGATACTTGATATTTTTTTTTTCTGCATCTGAAATTGCTTCAAACTGTCACTATCCGTTTTGCAAGGATTTATTACCATCAATTCAGTTTTCCCAATGTTCATTTTGTAACCTGAGATCTTGGAGAATTTGGCTATGACTTCCATCAAATGTGGTACCGAAGTGTTGACATTAGTTAGATAGAGTAACAAATCATCTGCAAATAAGCTTAATTTATATTGTTTCTTATTAATCATAATACCACTTATTTCTTTTGAGTCTCGTATTTTTTGAGCCAAAGGTTCAATTGCCAATGCAAATAATGAAGGTGATAATGGGCATCCTTGGGCTGTGCCTCTACCTAAAGAAAAAGGGACTGACAGTATTCCATTGGTAAAAACATATGCTTTAGGAGCTTTGTAACAAGTTTTAACCATATTTATAAAATGCGTTGGGAAATTGTAAGCTTCTAAGACTTTAAACAAATAGTGCCATTCTATTCTGTCGAAGGCCTTTTCTGCGTCTACTGCCAATAATGACAAGTCTTTATTGTATTTCTTTGCATATTGTACAAGTGTTATAGATGTTCTGGTGTTAGACCTTAGGTCCCGATATTGAATAAACCCGGCTTGGTCGTGATGGATTAGACTAGGTAGGATCTGTAACAATCTATTGTTTAGTATTTTTGTAATGATCTTCTTATCGCAGTTAATTAAACTTATTGGCCTATAGTCAGAAGGTGTTTCGCCTTTCTTCCCTGGTTTTGGTATAACAGAGATGATTGCCTGGTACATTGTTTGAGGTAAATTTTTACTTTTTTGTGCTGAGTGGATCAACTCTATAAAAAGGGGATCTATCTTTTTCCAAAACGTTGAGTAAAATTCTATGGGTAAACCATCCATACCTGGAGCTTTCTTGAGGGGTAATTTTTTTATGGCAGTTTGTATTTCTGTACCGGAAATGTCCCTATTTAGTTCCTCTTTTTGTTCATGGGTTAACTGTTTAAGATTTACTGATTTTAAAAAGGGAAGAGGATCTTCTTTAACCTCAGAAGTGTAAAGCTTCTCATAAAACATTCTGAATTTGTCATTTATGTCTCGATTGCTTATGTGGGTTTTGCTTAAGGTTTCATCTTTTAGGGTAATTGGTTGTCTTTTCAAAACTCTCTTTATTAAAGAGCTCAGGTGTTTACCTGACTTATTGGCCGCAATGTAATTTATTTTTGTCGAGTTACATTTGTAGTCATCTGCTTTTCTAATTAAGAGGCTATCTAATTTAAATTTTGCTTCCTGTAGTTCCTTGTAAACCTTGCTTTTTGTTTGGGTTTTATGTGCTCTTTGAAGGTTTTTTATTTCATGTCTTATTCTGTTTAATTCCTTGTCCAATTCGTTTTTTTTCCTTGCTGCATAGCCTATTATAATACCCCTAATATATTACCCAGGCTTCTAACAGCGATGTACTTCACAACATACGTATGCGTGTGTGAAGTCCCTTGCCCACCTATCAGGGGGTGTCGTGACAGGGGAGGCAAAGCAGGCAATTGCCTGTGGCCCAGAGCAGTAAGAAAAAGTGATTCTTCACACCAAAGTAGTTTCTAGGGACAAGGTGTGATGCAAATCAGGACCCAGATGACTGCTGGTTGATGAATGGGCCAAACCAACTGTGTTTACCTGTGCTGTTCCACAGAACTGACCTAAACAACAGCTAAGTTATGCATGTGTGTGTGTGTGCATGCATGTACATGCATGTGTGTGTATGTCTTTGTGTTTCCATCTGTGTGTGTGCACGTGCATGCATGTAAGTCTGTGTGTGTGTGCGCGTGCGTGTGTGTATGTCTGTGTGTGTGTGTCTGTGTGTGTGCGTGTGTGTGTGTGCGCGTGCGTGTGTGTGTGTGTGTGTGCGTGTGCTACAGGCTCTCCAGCAGTACATGCCCCTGATGCTGTCCCTGGTGTTCAGCGCACAGAGTGTGGAGGAGCAGGAGTCGGGGCTCCGTCTGCTGGTCACCCTCTCCTCCTGCAGGGCCTCACACCTCCCACTGGCCCAGTGGCTCACCGGCCTCAGCAGCCTTATGGCCAAACGCATCCTCTACCCCGAGATCCTGGTGCGTGCAGCTCATCCACACTTACCACGCATTCAGGCAAAGGCTACATAAGGCTACTTAAGGCTTCAAAAGGCTACATGCTTTGATAGTCTTTTGTAGCCAATGCCTAAAATGTTATCCATTCTAGGTTGTTTATTTTACCATTTAAGCTAGTCTTTCAAGGACATCAGCTGTGAGCATATAGGTCACATAGTCGTCTGTTTAAGGGTTAACCTGTTGAATTCAGGGATGTCTCTTCTCATCTCTGTTTCAGATCCTTGTGGTTCGAATCCTCTACAACCTGTCTGACAACAAGGAGCTGGTGGGAAAGCTGCTCAACTTCAATGTGAGTATGAAGCCCTTCTCTCTAAGCTCTCTAACATTTGGTAACATTTTAGTTGAAACCTTCTTCATAAGACTGACATAATACATGCCATTATTAATCACGTTGATGTCCAGTGATTTTCGAGTATTTGTAAGGATAGGCGCGTCCTACTTCCAAAATTAAAGCGATTTTGGGTGCGAGAAAAAAAGACTGTTAACTTAAAGTAGGAAAAAACGCACTCTCAAGCTTGTCTCTTTACTTATTTATTTGTACCATTTAAATCACAGACGCATTTCGGCCTTAGCCATCGTCAGTGATTTTCCAGTGTCATATTACCATTATCGCTAACAAGTCATCTCTCAGTTTAAGATGTCTTCCCAGCTAATGTCATATGTGCCCTGAATGCTATATGTGCCCTGACCAAGCCGGAGACTAATGGTTATAACTACTCATGTCATCTGCCAGGACATGATTATAACATGCTTGTATAAGTCTTACGGATCAGGGTCAAAGTAAAGTGTTAATAAAATGTATATGAAAGAAGTATGACTGACACGGAGCATGTCATGCCAGCCTGACAGAAATGTAGGGTCCCTGACTCAGTCTGCCATGTTAACGTCATTACGTTACGAGATATTGCTTAGGCAGCCATCTTGTGCCAGTCATTCATTCTGTATTCTCTAGAGCTGCATGAATATTGTAAATGTGACTCTGTATAGTTCATTAATATGGTAAGACATACACATTTTTTGTCCATGCATTACAGTTATTTCCCCTAAATATGACTGTGTATAGTTTATTGATATGGTAAGACATACACATTTCTTGCCCATGCATTACAGTTCTTTCCCCTCGCCCAATACGACAGGCAAAGGCGGCGCTGCTGCGTCTGCTGCAGCCCTCCAACCCCAAGGACACCCTGCTCCTCTGCCTGGGACTGCTGTCTAAACTGAGCCAACACCGGCCACTAGGGGGCGAAGAGGGCCTATGCTACAACGAGGAGTCCCTGTTGGCGCTGATCTACTTCCCCGAGTCCCCGCTGCGCTCCACGCTGAGCACTCTCGCCCGCCACGAAGACCCGCTGGTGAAGGGCAGCGTTGCACACATGCTGTCCAGGATGCCGCGGGCCATCAAGCTGCCCGTGCCCGTGCTGAGGAGAGGCAGGGCCAGAGCCAGAGCCAGGCCTGGAGTCATCCCTCCGCTATGAGGCACGGCTGCTCTCATAGATACATCGATTTATACATGGTTACATAGGCTGCATGGTTTAGGGAATTTAATAACAACAAACATCTTCTTGATTAAACCACTGAGGTTAATTATTGTTTTTTTTTTATTATAGCTTACCTCCTCAAATATGCACTTAGAAGGTGTCCTTTTTGGGGGGTTATTTAGAAATACATTTCTATGTTATAGTTCTATAGTATATATTATAGGATAGTATATTGTTTTAATCTAGTAGTTTTTAACACAAAGGTTCAGGCTGTTACCTGTCTTGTTAGATGTTTGGCTATACAATGAGGTCCGACCGCCATGGACCAAGGTTTTGACAAGATATTCAGCGTTTCTTCAAATTCAGTTTGGTATGGGAATCATCATTAATGAACAATAGTGGTATCAGCCATTACTGATTTACTGCATTTAACCTCATTTGTTTTCCAAAACTTACTGTAACACATACTGGACGTTTGTATGGCATTAATATCCATATCAAGGGCCAGCGGTATATTCTATTCTCTTTTATTTTAGTACACAGCAAATAACAGTATCCTGTTTAACACATATTTGTATGGCTTTTTGGATTCATGACAAGTTTGTTAATAAAAATATATAAAGTTTCCCAGAGAGAGTCTTTTTGTTGTCACAACATTGTGGCCATACCTGCTGAAAATATATATGGCCCTGATTTGAGATACGCATGTGACAAAATGATAGTCTGCAATTGGCGCATAATCAAAGGGAGGAGTGGAGATTGTTGTTTGTGATTTTGTTGTTTGCATGAGTGCACTCATAGCCCACTTGAGTAGCTGGAAGCTCTTGTGGGACAGGTGGCATTCATTGGTGGGTGTGCTACTGCATTTGTGTCTTTTGAGCCAATCATATCAAGAGAAATACTGGCATGTTCTGTGATGACATGCCACTTATCATTTCTCTGGTTCAACAGACACCAGTGGATGTTATAGAAATATTGAAACTGTTAAATTGTCAATGTGAATTGATTAAATATGTCGTGTTGTATTGATAAAAGCCCAGCGCGGTTCAAACCACCAAAGTGTAATCATTGCACTCAAAGCGCTTGACACTTTGATGCCTCAGACATCTACCCATACATGCACTGATGGCGGAGGCTACTATCTAAGGTGCTCACCTACATATCGGGAGCGGTTGGTGGTTCAGTGTGATAGTGGTTGGTGGTTCGAGGAATGATTATTTCAGTTAAATGAGTTAAATGATCAATGTAGCAACTTAATGGTCGATGTTATGCGGTCACTGTGTAGAGATTAGATTAGATTAGGCACGCCTCCCAGATGTTTAAAACCAGGATGCAGGTTGCAATTCAAAGAAAGCAGAGGCAGAACACCTTCTTCAAGCGCCTACCTTTTTGATCAGACACACACAGATGAGGCGCCGTGCCACCCTCAAAGGCGAGCGTGTACGCATGCTGTGAAATAACCAAATCAAAAGAGCTTCACACTAACAATATATGAATCAGTCTGACTGCATTTCACAGCACATGTGTTTATTTGGCGGTTGGCTGGTTTGATTTGAGTATTTGAGTATTACACTCATACACACCCCATGCTTTCATACCCCTGGCACATATTAGTAAGCTGCTTCAGGACATGGATGGAGTTTGGGGCGTTATGGGCTGTTGGGGTCTTTGCAGATTCCAAAGTTGGTGTTGGTGATAGCGCCCCCTATGGTCCAGTCAGTGTTACACTTGAGGCGGTGCTCACATGGGCAGTGGCAGTAGGAGTCGTACCAGCTCTGGGGAAGCCAGAAACATTGGATCAGGCTCAGAAAATATGAGAATAAAACTACAGTAAGAATGGCATATAATATATCCATATTTTCCATCTGCTTATGAAACTCCCAGGAGTTACTGCTGTGTACAGGGGCGAGTGAAAAGAAGATAGGGATCTAACTCCAATCCTGTACACCAGGATCAAAAACCGGAACATTTCAGAAGAATGTCTGCCGAGCAGTAGACGTGAGGAGCCCCGGAGGCTGAGTCTGTCTGATTACTATGCTGGAGAAAGCATTCTGCCCTGACACAGTGTTCTCCTTCTAGAAAAGATATGTCTTCTCACATGCCTACTGTGTGCAGTGCACACTATAGAATATAATAGAAAAGCCTTTATTGTCATTGTATTTGCATTCAGCGAAAACAGGAAACAGCATTTCATCAGCCCCTATACAGGCCCCTGCACAGAGGCCAACTTTATCTAGCACCTGGAGACTTCCTAGAATTTTCCATGGCCTTCATTTTTATTTGTAGACACCACCAGCCCTACCCCACCCGACCCCCACCCCCTGTCCCCTATGCTTTCCCATCCCATGTGGTTGAATATATATTTATAGAGAGAGAGAGAGAAAGACAAAAAATAGTCATTCATTAAAAAAATGGAGGGAAGCATCAAAGCACCTTTCCTAACCATTTAATAAATACGACCAGCCCTTATCATATCTGCCACATCCTTCCGGGACATTTCCCCCAGTTAGGATGTGCCTTCCTCAGCACCATAGACCATCTCAGGGCAGCCCTACTGTAGCATGCAGGGCTGCACACTCCTGTGTTTGTGAGTATGGTGAATGCACCCATAATTCTGAGCGTGTAGTAGCTGTAGGGTGTAAAGTGTAATTCTTTGTGTGATGTTCAAATTATGCGTGTATTTGTGTCCCCCTCTTACGTTAAGGTCAGCAGGTATTTTCTGTGGTTTGGAGTCTGTGTGTTAAGTTAGATGCCTCGTGTAGTTTCCTCTTGTGTCAGCGTCTATGCCCACCCTTACCCTGTAAACTGTGCCTGTGTCATTCCTTGCCAGTTGTCATGAGAGCCAATGAAAATTCTTGACTCTGCTTGCCGCTATATTAGTGTCAGTAGTGGTATAGCACCCCCTAGTGGAATGGAAGACTAGAGCAGAAGATAACTTCACCCAAGCAGATGTCGAGGATCTGATAGTCTGACTGCAGTGAGGAGAGGCACAATCACAGAGTTATATCCCAGTAACCCTGAAGGGGATGATTCTGGCTGTGTCTCCACCCCGGGAGAAGCCAGCCCTGGACGGTGAGGGAGCAGCTGGATGCCACCACCGTGAAGCCTGGCCCACCGAGGGGGGAAGGAGACCCCTGGCCCAGGGCCAGAGCTTAAAGGAGGAGGGGGGGGGGGGTTAGAGGAAACGCCTGCAGATGTAGCCACGTGTGCCTTCCTTTTCACACACACATTTAAAAGACACAATTTCAACTAGCTGACTCCCGACTGTGAACTCTCATCACAAAGTTCTTAGGCCACATCTGGCTTCATTCAAACTTCATTGTTACTTCATCCCATTTATCCTAATCCTTGGTGACGCACTGATTTTCTTTCATTTGTTTCCCCCTTTAAATGATTAGCCCTGTTCTACTGTCACTCTGCTCTGGCAACACTGTACGCTACTTTGAACTGAATTATATTCTGTTCCATTCAATTCAAATCCATCCATCGAACAGAACTGAGTCTATGCTGGTCCACACCATCATCATTCATCATCATTATCATTGTTTATTCAGGGAGAATTGACTGAGCACAGGGCTCTTTTGCAGCAATGCCCTGACCGAGGCTACATAATACAGAAGAACAATAAATAAACAAACCATAACAAAACAAAACAGACAAAATAAATAAACAAAACACATAAAAAAAACCTCCTGGAACCTTGGAAGAGCACTTCTCTTTCTCTGCAGCTAGGGGAGCACAGCGGGCCAGGCTGGTGCCAGAGGGACGGTGACAGCAGGAGCTCTTACACTGCATGCTGAACGCACACAGCACACCGTTACCCTACACACAGACACAGTGTATGAGTTCCATTAACCCTAACAAGCACAGATACAAACACCATTATCATTTACAGAAATACATATGAGCATTAATATATTTATATATATACTGTATATATACACAGATGCAAATGTTAAAAGTTATGTTCAAAAATGAAACGTTACAAAATTACTAAATACTTAAGTGTACTACACAAAGTGATAATTGGAAATAGCAAGTTAAGTTAATTTCAGGATGAAACGGCTGAATTCTTACCAGCACAATTCGCATGTCAGTGGGTGCAGCCAAGGCAATTGTCAGTAGGCTCCCAGCCAGCAAGAACATCACAACAGTCCTCATGCTTCTGTCAGTCCAGTCCAGTTACAAACACATGCGAGCCAGCCCACACGGATGTACTCTACTATTTCCTATGATGCACCCGATTAGCTGCTATAGCTGACCTGTCATGCCTCAAGTTCAGACAGCTACACCTGTAAACACCAAAGGATTCACAAACATATGCAGGGCCTTCAAGAGACGCTGGTTCATCAAAGAGAGGAGGACAAAGAAAGGGTGAAAAGGGTTTTTCCAAAACATATGCATTTTGCAACTTCATAACAATGTGAATACCTTTCCTTTCCTTCCATTTTAATGCATATGTAACTAAAGTACTTTTACTCTGCATGTGACTTCTGGTGACTCATACACAGGTACGCTTTCTGGTTACCCAACAATAAGCCTTTTGTCACCTTACTCCTGTGATTACATTACCATCAATAATTCATTTCTTCACACCTTCTGTTGGCATGAGGGGTTGTCACTAACACCTTCACAAAGCCGGAGGTTCTAGGAGCTGATTGAGCGAGTAGGATCAAACTTCTACAGTAGTCTTTTTTTATCATCCTCACAGTCACTTTAAACAATGTTTTATATCTCAGTGAAACCTATTTGCCTGAGGTGCGATAGTTTGTAGAGTTGAGGAATTGCTCTTCAGCAGTGCCGGTCTCACTGGAATTGATTCAGGAGCTGTCTATGGTGCTGAATATTTTACCCGACACTCGTTAATCCACCTTACTCTGTAGGAATTTGGATGTGTGGGTGTTATAGGAAAAGCAGCTCCTCATACGAATGAAATAATTCTTCCAGGTTCTGGTTCAGCCCTGGGGAGGAAAATCTAAAAAGAAAGGAAAATCAGCAATCACCTGTCAATTGGAAATCGACCATTGCGAATTACTTTTACATTCGATCTCTTTTTGTTTATTAGAACTTCTGAAATTGCATTTTTTCCCTCTCTCTTTTTCTTTTAAATACCTTGACCTGAATACATTTCAACCATGGATAAGATGCTGCCTGCCCAAGAGGCTGCCAAAATCTACCACACCAACTACGTGAGAAACGCAAGAGCCGTAGGGGTGTTGTGGGCAGTGTTCACCATGTGCTTCGCGATCATCACTGTCACTGTGTTCATCCAGCCCTATTGGATCGGGGACAGCGTGAGTACCCCGCAGGCAGGGTACTTCGGCCTCTTCCACTACTGCATCGGCAACGCACTCACCTCGGAGCTCATCTGCAAAGGGAGCGTCTTGGACTTCGGCTCCATCCCGTCCCCTGCCTTTAGGACGGGGCTGTTCTTCGTGGGGTCTTCAATGCTGCTGATTGTAGGGAGCCTAGTGGCCCTCAGCTTGTTCTGGTTCCTCAACACCGGCAGTGTTTATAAGATCTGCGCCTGGATGCAACTGGCAGCAGGTGAGAGAGACGCAATGCCCTTTTCAGGTTACAAACTCGTGCGCATCCCACAATGTGTTTCTTATTCGCAAAATCAAAGGCTGTGTGTTGTTTTATGAATGTGAATTTCCTATTGAAAATATATAGATATAAAAAATATTTATAAATAAGTCAAGTTTGCCTAAGGCTTGTCTTTTTAACGGAGACATACGTGACCAAAGATACAACTATTTTGTTTTATTTTGTATCTATATATGAATGGGAATTTTCTATTAAAAATATTTATATATATTTTTTATATTTATATAAGTCAAGTTTGCCTGGGGCTTGTCTTTTTAACGGAGACATGCGTGACCAAAGATACAACAATTTAGTTTTATTTTGTTATCTATAGCTTATATATGTGAAATCACCTTATCTATAGCTTATATATGTGCTTTGTTCCTCAAGTTAACTTTGGCAATACTGTTTCTTAAAGTTACTCATGTCAACAAAGCAAGTCTATCTGCACTTAATTGAGAGAGAGAGGGAGCGAGAGAGACCTTCACTTGACAGTCTTGGCCGTCAGTGCATAGGCCAATCATTGAGTATCTAGTTTGGGTTGCTGTATAGTCGCGTCAGTAAACGCTTCACATACCCACGTCCAATGCTTTACCTTGAGTTTACTCCTCGAAATTGCCAAAAAATAATTGTAAAAATATGTTTTTATGTCTAACCGGAGCTTTCCATATGCACTTGTCTTCCAACGTCGTGGTCACTGTCTGTTGTTTTGATTAAACACGAAAATACTCGGGGTTATATATATATTTATATGATCAGACTTAACTAGGCCTATGGGTTAACAGCTTGTTCGTCCTGTTGAACTTAAGGAACACATATTCATATATCCGATAAGGTTATGTGGTGAACTCATCCCTGATTCTAATGAATTCTCTAGAACCTTGCATGAGGTGACATTTATTGAACAGACATAAGACTCATCACTTAGCACAGAACCACTATGGTCCTTCAGTTTTTGTGTTGATGTAGGCAGGTTGGTGAATTTGGCACTATTTACTGTTGAGGGGACCTCCTGACCAGGGGCGGCCCTAGCACATTTGGCGCTCTAGGCGAGCTTCACTACTGCCCCCCCCCCCCCCCCCCCCCACGAAAACGGAAAACTTTCAAACGCTATTTTGCCTTGTAAGACTGCAATTATTTCACATAAACACAACAACGATCGCAGCAAATAGACTGTGTTACCGTCACGCACCTGTATAAACTCAGTACTCCCAACACAGTACAACGACATGCAATAAGAACAGTAAGGAACAGGTAGCTACATCGTTAGTTCATCATCACACATAGAAAATGATGCGCCCGCCGCAAGGCATTATGGGGCGACTATGCCGGCACGTTACAGTAGGCTATTCTCATTATTTGTTAAATTTAGCTTTGTGGCGAAATTTACTTTTTCGCTTCAATGTCGTTAAAAGAATAAGTTAATTTGCGCATAGGCCTACGTGAAATTGTTGGAGGAAGTTTGTTTTGTAATTAGTTGCAGCAGACGAGGCGCTGTTGAGCGGCTGTTCCCATAAATCCATGTTAAAGTTCGTCATTCACAATAATGTTTGATAACCCCTGAAGAAGTTGTATTATTTTTTTCCCACGTGTTTTCTATCTGCTCATTATACACTGTTTCTCCAAAATTAGTTTGATCTCTGAAATACTGTGTTCATTAGTGTTTTCATGATAACATATTGTAGCAACCCTTAATGTGTATTGTACATCATAAGTACATATGCCTGCACCTCGCAAGGTTACACCATCATTAATATTTTCTGTCTTTACAACGGTAGAGAGAGCAATTTGGTGTAATCCGGCCCGTCTAATCATGCACGCCGTTCTGTTAATACCAATGAAGAACATACCCCTCCGTTTTTGATTTTTGGCTCATATACCCTAATGTTAGATTTAGTTCTTAATGTCAAAATATTGGTTGGAGATATAGAAGCGGCGCCAATGTATGCGTCCGGGGGGGAAAAAGAAAATTATTATTGTTTTTTTTTTTCTTCTTTCGGGTGCATTATTTGGCGATCCCCCTCCAGATGGCGCTCTAGTCGGCCGCCTAACCCGCCTGTAGGAAAGGCCGCCCCTGCTCCTGACTACTGTCTGCATTTGAAGTCACCGATTTTTGCGCGTTGAGTCATTGCACTTGACATGTTTTGCTTCCGCCCCTTAACGTTTTTGACCCCACACATTTCCCACGTGATCTTCCCTCCAGCTGCACTAATGACGATGGGCTGTCTGATCTACCCTGACGGCTGGGACGCTCCAGAGGTGAAGCGCATGTGCGGAGAGCGCACGGATAAGTACGCGCTGGGGAACTGCACCGTGCGCTGGGCATACATTCTCGCCATCATCAGCATCATGGACTCACTCATCCTCTCATTCCTGGCCTTTACGCTGGGCAACCGGCAGGACCAGCTGCTCCCGGAAGACTTCGAGGTGGCGACTCCTGAGGACGCACCGGTTGAAGGTAAGGCCGCTTTGCATACATTATGTGCTTTCACTATTCGCCATTTTACGCACTGGTGTTCTTCTGGGGTCGTATTAAACAGATTACAGTTCTTAATATGCAACAGATACAAAAGGTTTACAGCTATATTACGAAACGTAATTACATGTAGTGTCATACGTGAAATTGAACCCGCTGGTTTGCAGTTGTCAAGCATTCTCACTTTCCTTTCCTTCACTTTATCTTTTACTTTTAAAACAGAGAAAGCCTGAACGCAGTCTCATGGTGGTCAGAATAAGCGAAACACTCTCAAAAACGGTGATGTAGGAATGTTGGAAGAGAAGAAATGAAGATGCTGACGGCTGGGTGAAATGGAGGATTTCTGTAGACCTACCTGGCCAGACTGCCTTCACACCTACATCTTTAGTTATCCTTTATTTAAAAAGTCCACATTTTGACAATTTACCCATCACAGCAATCCAGCCTTCTTTCTATGTTTGCTGGATGTAGCAAAACCTTAGTCTGGGAAGTCCCGCCCCACTTCTTCCGGCCAAATTGATTTTGCCTCAGAACTGGGTCTGGCCAAGTATGGATACCCGTTCATTTCAAGAGTTCCACAATCCTTGGAGCCAATCACAAACTGGCTTTTGGCTACCTGGCGCGCCATTGGCGGATTTAAACTTACCACGGCTACGTTACAAATTCTACTGCACGGAGAGTTTTTAAACATTGGACATGGTGGCCGCCGAAGCACCGCAAAACTTCGATAAGGCAAGTTTTCTTTGAAAACAGAACAGAAACTTGCCCTGGAACAATTCATACAGAAAAAATATGTGTTTGCTTTATTACCGATCGTTGTATCGTTGTATAGTATCGTTGGTCTGATTGGTTAAAGGCGTGTCCAATTACGTGAGTGAAGTGGATCGCTGATGATAGTTGGCCAGACTAACTGAGCAAATGCAATGCAGTGAAGGGGCAGGGAATTCCCAGACAAGCAAAACCTTCAATCACCCGACAAAACAGCCTCTTCTTATCTAGATAAGTGCTCTACTCACTCCAAGGCAACCCTGAATGCACAGCGTCCGTTCCATCCTTCTTCAGGCCAATCTTCTGAACGACCCTCCTCAATGATGTCCATTTTAACACCTGCAGCTGACTGGTACAGTGATAGAACTGCTCAAATTTGGTGAGGGGATTCTAAACCACTCTCCAAATGGTTCAGATCTCTGGCTGCCGAGGTTACGGTCTCTAGATCACACTTTTTAAGTGTGTTTGTCTGAAGTCTCAACAAATTGACTTATTGTAATTTCTTTCTGTAATGACACTTTGGGCTTTCTGAGGCATATAGGAATTTAAAAAGTCCTATAATTGTGAAGACCCAGAAGCAGCAATACACTTCAACACGTTTCAAAATGTTTTAAGCAAAGTCTGTAGATTAAGGTATGACACCTAACAGCAACTACTTCACCGAAACAAAACATTTGAAATTGAAATTAAAGAGTGCCTTGTCTGGTTAAACTGGGTTCACTGAAGAGTAATGCACCGCGCAGACAAATGAGTTTGCACACGTCTTCCAAATGCTTTATTAAAACATTACTATCCCGCTAAATAATCTTAGCTAAGATACAATAGTATGATTTCTTAAAAACTGTACATGGCTGCAATATACAGATCAAGGCAAACTCTTTGGTACAGATATATACAGACACAGACAACACACTCATATGTTCTCACACACACAACAGACAGACAAACATACATACACACACTTTTCACAATGTTCTTTTTCTTTGTTCTGTGGTGTTTGACAGCTAACTGTGTGTGGAACATAATGATCTACTGGCTTCGAACAGCAAGACAATCTTTCTTTCACAAACGCACACTATTGAACAAAACAAATGAAAAGGTGACACTGATTGATCAGGTGGTGGTGGTGGTGGTGACAGTGACACTGGACACACAGGCAGTAATGCAGGTTTCCTGACCGATCACAGTCCTGTCTCTGAGTGGAAGTCACAACCATGAACTCAGCTCTTTCCCACAGTGCTGTCGCTGCGCAGATTTCCAATACTAGAATATTTGTGTAACAAAGTTGTTTTTTTTCATTTTCCTTTTTTTTTTTTTTTCAGAGACTAAACAGAGTGTGAACCCCAAACAGAAATTAATCAAACCCTACTAAGAGTAACGCTGGAGTCACTTCAGAGGTGAATCAAACCCTACTAAGAGTAACGCTGGAGTTGCCCTCAGAGATGGATCAGACCCTACTAAGAGTCGACTCGCACAACGGGTGGAGTCACCTCAGAGATGAATCAAATCCTACTAAGAGTAACGCTGGAGTCACCTCAGAGGTGAATCAATCCCTACTAAGAGTAACGCTGGAGTCACCTCAGAGATTAATCAATCCCTACTAAGAGTAACGCTGGAGTCACCTCAGAGGTGAATCAAATCCTACTAAGAATAACGCTGAAGTTGCCCTCAGAGGTGAATCAATCCCTACTAAGAGTCGACTCGCATAACGCTGAAGTTGCCCTCAGAGGTGAATCAATCGCTACTAAGAGTCGACTCGCATAAAGCTGAAGTTGCCCTTAGAGGTGTATCAATCCCTACTAAGAGTCGACTCGCGTAATGCTTGAGTCACCTCAGAGATACTAGAATACAGATGAGATTCTCAGACTACAGTTCATTCATCCATTTTATCTGGAGTTAAAAACAAACAAGGTAACAAAAGGAAAAACAGTTAACAAGACAGAGAGAAGTGTACAAACCATCTACGGAAAGAATAAATTGGGACACATCCAACCACAAAAAAAAAATACAAAAACCAAACAAACAAAGAGAGAAAAACATCAACAAAAACAACAACAAAAATAATCATACTCAGCAGAAAAAGAAACCACACACTCACAGGCACACACGCAAACACACACACGAAAATAAACAAAAATAAGTAGATGTCAGATATGCTCCAATTGGAAAGTGATCTGTTGCAGTCTCTCGTATGGGTAAGGTCTGGTCAGGAGAGGAAGAGACGGTCAGAGAGGGCTGGGCGTAACGGAGTGTAGGGCCCTGCTGTGGCCACAAGAGGGAAGCACACCCATGTCTCTGCCTGCCTGAGAAGAGCAGGGTGGTAGTCAGACATGGCAGAGCCAACTGCAACCACCTGAGAACGATCCAAGGGGTGGCACAGAAGCTCCACAGCGAGGCCCTTTTTTTGGGGGAGATGAGAGGGGATGGAGGCCTAACCCCTGGAAGAAGCCATCTCTGAAGTAGAGCTGGGGGAGATCCAGTACGGATCTGCTTCATCAGAGCCAGATCCAAACCAGAGTTTTAGCCGCTGCCCAGAGTGGGCCAGAGAGAGTGGAATTCCCAGCATCAGCCACTAGGAGGCAGTCCAGGGGTGGGGGAGGCATTCCACAGCTGGGCCTCTTCATTGGTGTCGGTTCAGAGGTGGGACAGTTCAGGGAAGACGGGGTAAACGTCCCCCAATAGAGGCGACTTCTGGAACACACCGGCCCTGACTTGGCCCTGATCTGGCACAGGTCCGTTTGAACAGGGCCAGATGTAGTCCAAAGTTGGCTGCTATGTGGGGTGAGGGTGTAGTTCTTGGTGCGGGCCACTAGGGGCGAGGCGCAATCCAGGCGTGGCGCAGGCAGTCTGCGGCCGTGGCCCTCTTCTCCGGGATGAGATCAAGCATGGGCAGCAGGAAGTCAGTGAAGCACTCTGCCTCCTCGCGCTGCCACTCATACTTATCCACCAGCACCTCCAGCAGACCCCACGGCTTCAGCTTGGTGATGTGCTTCAGGTCACCTGTACACACACACACACACACACACACACACACAGACGCAAACACACGCAAACAGACGCAAACAGACGCACACACACACACCGAAAACGCACGAACAAGCGCACACACACACACACGCACACAAACACACACACACACACACATTCACAAATGGTGCAATCAAACAAGAGCATAGTTTGCAAGGAAAAGGCAGCAAGAAACTTACTTGACGAGAATAGAAAAACTGCATTTAAACAGTCAACTGATTGATAATCAAAGATAATCTAACGTCAACCACTAAGAAACTCTGTACCTGGCACAGTCTGAGTCACTGATCACACATGACTTGGTGAATGTAGACACAGACATACACATACAGAGGGATATCAAATGCTACATTTCATGTAGTGGTTAAGGCAGAGAACTACACGCACACACTCTCTACAGGACTGAGATGAGGACAAACAGCCGTTACTCAAAGAGAAACTATAGCAGATATTCACACCTAACTATCTCATGCAGCAGATTTGACCAACTTGATAAAGACCTACACGAGCTCCAGAGCGCATAGTTGGCGCAAAACTATGCCTCTCTGGGGGCAGCTTCATCTTTACAAACATGCATCAGCAACTACAGTTCTAACAAGGATATAATAAAATGCAGTATGCTAAAAATACATAAACATATACACAAGAAGATGAAGATCAATTCTCACAGCTCTTTACCTTTCTTGGTGAAAAAATCCTTGGAATATTTCCCAGCCAAAATCTGTTTGCGAGGAACTGGCCCTAGCAGCTCAATGATCAATGCAATGTGGTCTGCCCCCGAGAAGGACAACCGCACAGGTGTGGGGAGGACAGGGAGACGAGAGAAGGAAGGGATGGACAAGACAAAACGACAAACAGACAGAGTCATCAAACACAAAAGCTCCAGTCATTCCCCACCCTGGGCAGAGAGGGGGGGGCCTGGGCAGCCAGCAGGACTCTCTGACAGCAGTATACTGCTCCCTGGGCAGGAATCAGGAACATCAAATCAAATGATGCCAATATGTCGCAATCATGTTCCAAACGTCCCGCCAGACAGCAGTACCCCACAGTAAGTCGTTCCAATTTGAGGTACGCAGCCAGATCCATCTCCACAGTAAGTGGGATTAGAGTAGGCGGATACTTTGTTCTGTGAGAGCTCCCCCACTGTGATGTCTACTCAGGATGGGGTTTTTGAATGTGGCTGCGTGCTGTCAGAGCGCCCCCTGGTGGTAACCCCTCTCGCGCCAGGGCAAGGCACAGACACGTGAGCGGCGTACCTCTGCGGCTGAAGAATTCCTGTGAAAATTTCCCACTCAGCGCAACATGGCGGGGGACTTTCCCCATCAGCTCAATAATCAGAGCAAGGTGGTCTGGAAGGGAGAAGCACAGGACCCAGAAAGAGAGAGAGAGAGAGAGAGAGAGAGAGAGAGGGAGAAATAGAGAGAGCGTAAGAGAGGGGGAGAGTGAGGGGGGGAAGAGCGAGAGAGAGGAAAAAAGAAGAGGGAGAGTAAAGAGAAGAGAATAGAAAGAGAGGAAAAAGAAGAGGGAAAGGAGAGCAAAGAGAAGAGAAGAGAGAGGGAAAGAAGACAAAGAGGGTAAAGGGGAACAGAGGGAAGAGGAAGCGAAAGAGAGCCAAGGGGAAGTACATTAGAGCAGGATGGAGACAGATGGTGTTGAGGTTATGACATGATGGACATGTGTAAGAACGCCACAGTACCTGCACCACTTTAACCAGCTCCTCCTCCTGCACTGACTGCAACACTTTAACCAGCTCCTCCTGTACTGACAACCACTTTAACCAGCTCCTCCTCCTATACTGACAACCACTTTAACCAGCTCCTCCTGTACTGACAACCACTTTAACCAGCTCCTCCTCCTGCACTGACAACCACTTTAACCAGCGTCTCCTTTACTGACTGCACTGACAACCACTTTAACCAGCTCCTCCTCCTGCACTGACTGAACCACTTTAACCAGCTCCTCCTGTACTGACAACCACTTTAACCAGCTCCTCCTCCTGTACTGACTGCACCACTTTAACCAGCTCCTCCTGTACTGACAACCACTTTAACCAGCTCCTCCTCCTGCACTGACTGCACCACTTTAACCAGCTCCTCCTGTACTGACAACCACTTTAACCAGCTCCTCCTCCTGTACTGACAACCACTTTAACCAGCTCCTCCTCCTGCACTGACTGCACCACTTTAACCAGCTCCTCCTGCACTGACAACCACTTTAACCAGCTCCTCCTTTACTGACTGCACTGACAACCACTTTAACCAGCTCCTCCTGTACTGACAACCACTTTAACCAGCTCCTCCTGCACTGACAACCACTTTAACCAGCTCCTCCTCCTGCTCCTCCTGCACTGACAACCACTTTAACCAGCTCCTCCTCCTGCACCTCCTGCACTGACAACCACTTTAACCAGCTCCTCCTCCTGCACTGACAACCACTTTAACCAGCTCCTCCTCCTGCACTGACTGAATCCTTATGTGGAACGAGAGACTATCTGTACTGACTGAACCTCATGTGTGGAGAGAGACTCTGCACTGACTGAACCTCGTGTGTAGAGGGAGAGAGCGAGAGAGAGCGTGAGACTCACTGCTCTGACTGATGCTGATATATTTAACCTAAATGACTCTCTGCACTGACTGAAGCGGATATATTGACCCTGAATGACGGAGTGAAGCTGATATATTTAACCTGAGTGACTCTCTGCACTGACTGAAGCTGATATATTGAACCTGAGCGACTCACTGCACTGACTGAAGCTGATATATTGAACCTGAGCGACTCTCTGCACTGACTGAGGCTGATGTGCTGAATGACTCACTGAACGATTCAGTGGCTGAAGCAGCCTGAGGCCTTGTGCCTCTGAAGCAGAAAGGGTGAGGTACTGGGCGCCTCCTTCTGTGAACATAAGCAAACATGCCTCAGATGACAGATGGGATGGGATGGAGTGAGTCAGCGGTTAGGAATTCGCTTTTGCGAGAACAGAGAACAGAGAGCGGAGAACCGGCCTGCCGATGCTCCTCTGCTGCAGGTGAGAACAGAACGCCAGGTTCCGTCTACGCCTTAGTCCTGCTATCACTGCTATCACGCACATTCATCTTAGGTGCTTCAGAGACTTCATTCAGACTTGCGACATGGCTATGGTCAGTGTCTACAGCTAAAACAAACATTGGCAACATCTACACTAGTATTTTTTTCTTTCTGTCGGACTATTTCTCGGTCTGTGTAAATATAAATATAACCACACGCATTCAAATTGGATGAATGTGCATTTCGTAATCCCATGTTTTACAGTTTAATTAATAGCCCGTCACCGCTTTGAGAACAAAATAAACTGGAACATTAGGTTAGACAACCGCCAGCGTGTTCTTGTTTGCACAGGTGAAACTAGGGGCTATGACCTAGGTGCAGGAAACTGGCACGCTGCCACGATCGGCTGCATACCCAACAAGGCATTAATGGCTGACTACAGGTTTGAGAGGGAGAACAAAATGACCACCTATGTAGGATGTGTACGTCAATACAGGTGCTTGGGCTGTGGTGCAGCCATACACTCTGAAGGGAAGAGAACTCTTTGTTTGCACAGTCACAACTAACTCCTTTCCTACAGCTATTACATGTTCTGGAAGTGGCTGTGTTGCTTATACCATGTGTGGGTTAACTTTAGTTAACGACGGTTAAGCAGATGACTGCAATAAGCAGATGAAGTTAGGCATTGTTAATCTCTATGAATCATCCACTAAAAGCTCTGTATACATAAATCTAAAGCAGAAGGAGGCCACTGGATTTGGCCCTTTCTGAAAAAACAAAAGCTCTTCTGACGACGTGTTGTCCCCCCCCCCCCACAACTCTATTTTTAGTATCTGTTGGTGACTGCTGCGTGTGTGTGTGTGTGTGTGTTTGTGTGTTGGTGACTATGATTGCTATCAAACTAGGAAGTATCTGGGCGCAAGCGGCAGCAGACATGGCAGGCGCTAATGGTGACATGTCCACCTGATCTGCCTGAGTGAACACAAACACTAACACACCTGTTTGATTTGAGATCAGACTATTCACCGTGCTGGCAAAATAGAACCGCCTCAACTGACTGCTGAACCAATCAATTTTGCCTTTGTTTGAGGAGCCTGACCGACACGCTGTTTAACTTCTCCTTCATCTCAGCGGCCTAGCCCTACTGATACAGTAGAAACATGCGGTCCTGTGTATGTGATGTCCGGAGGAGAGCGCTTCTGTGAGTAGCTGTAGCTTCATTAGCTGCTGCAGCAAAGGCTAGCAGTGGTGTTATGGCGGGGTGACATGCACACACACGCACACATACACTGTTAGAGCAGAACCACCGGTGAGACATCAGCAGCACATCCTCAGCAAAGCTCTTAGTGTGTATGTGTGTGTGTGTGTGTGTGTGTGTGTGTTTGTGTGTGTGTGTGTGTGTGTGTGTGTGTGTGTGTGTGTGTGTGTGTGTGTGTGTGTGTGTGTGTGTGTTAGTGTAGGAGCTTCACAACAGGTGAAGTTACGTAACAGGTGAAGTTACGTAGCAGGAAAAGACTAGAGAATGTGTGAGACGTGAAGAAAAATGAGGAAAGAATGATCGTCAGAAAGGACGGGAGTCCTTAGCAAAGAAGAGGGAAGGAAAGAGAGGAGAGGGGGAATGGAGAAGGGGAGAGGACCGTGAGGGAGAGGGTTCTGGAGATCTGTTTGAGTGTTGGGTAATGGAGATGGAAATAAGACCAATTTAGGAGGGCTGGGATGACTCAGGCCTTTGACACTTGAGAAAACAGAGAGAGAGAGAGAAAGATCTAGTGAGGATGGCAAAGAGGCAAACTGAGAGAGAGAAAGAGAAAGAGATTCAGTGAGGATGGCAAAGAGGCAAACTGAGAGAGGCAGCAAGACAGAGAAAGGGAGGGGGAGGTGGAGAGAGGAGGAGAGGAGAGGAGGTGTAAAGTGAGATGAGGTGAGGAGGTGCCTGCAGATCCTGAGGTGACAGTGAATTGGGGGGGGGGGGGGGGAGGGGTCGTTGGGGGGGGTCCAGATGTTATGGGGAGGGGGCAAATGGACACAGGAATCCATTCTCAGCACGCAGTGAGTTTTCATACCAGCTCAGAGAATCAGAGAGAGAACACGTGGTGTGAGTAATGCTGTGTATTCACACACACACACACACCGGCAGATGATAAGACATACACAAACAGCATCTTTACAGTAATCACAAATACATAACAGCAGTAACGTAATTTCACAGTCATTTCAACTGCACAATACTGTTCACTCACATATATGCTATGCCTACTGCAACTCGCCCTAATGGCTGTGGTATCCATATCAGTTAGGACAATAGACTGCAGATCCAAACAATTACAATAGGCATACATGTATGGGTAAATATCAATAAAGCTATTTCACTTGTAAGCAGTGTGCAGAATATATAAAGCAATGTTTTTGCAGGACAAAATTAATAATCTGAGGCCATTGATGTGTGGAGGACGGTGAGCACCTTACCTTCGTCTCGAGAGTAATCTTCCCCTGAATGAGGTTCAAACAGATAGTCCCCTGTGGCCAGTTCAAAAGCCTGCAGAGAGACAGAAGAGGCCATCAAACCCAGACACACACACATTCACAGACAGGAAGTGTTACTTTAGCCATTCAGCCTACTGCATTGTACGAAGAAGTGAAAGGAACACCAAAGCGGTCGTGTTGTTTACATGCTGAGCTATAACTGCCCTCTCAGGTAACAGCAGGTGGAAATATCAAACAGACATGCCAGGCCTCCAAATGAACCAGCCAACGTTGCGGTGTCGTGAATGTTATTCTGTGTCCCAGTGATGCCATCATTTACCATAATCCAAAGGATCACCACCTATAACTGTTCCAACCCTTTTACAATCACCACGTTTCCTGTTTACACCAGCTAGATCAGACAGTCGCAGAGAGAGGAAACTTTTCCAGAGCAGAAACGTCCCGTTAGTGTGTGAGGTTATGGCCCCAGCGGAGTGGACAACGCTAAGCAGGTCCAGTTCCCCTGATCGGGCCCCGATCCGGCCCAGTACAGGCCAGCAGCAGGGGGAGGTGTACTACTCATGACTCAATAATAATACTATTAATAACCAACATGGGGACAAGCAACAATACATATTTAGGCCAGCATTAAATATATAATAATAATCTACTAACAACGGCAATGTAATGGTAATACTTTTAAAACTATAGGCTATATTTTGTTTTACTAATGCACTCTTGCGCTTTGGCGCGCTGCGCGTTATAAAAAGCTGCCATTCCATTCCTTTTGGATCTTCGGTTTAAAGCGTCCGTTTTATTCCGTTAGAGAGGCTCATTTCATTTCAACTGTTCAACTGAAATTCAACAGCAGGTAACCTACCATGACACAGGAGTTGGTTGGAAAGAAGGGCACCACTTCGCCTATTTGGAATTTCTTTGGTTTTGAACCAGATGAGCGTGGGCTGCCAAAATATTTAAATAAATGTGTCTGTAAGATTTGCTGTGGTCCGTGCCAAAGATGGACAGACAACAAATCTACGCGATCACCTGCGCGTTCACCATCCTGAAGAATATGCAACGATCAACGTGTCCGTGCGCTCAGGGAAGTATCTCTGCATATGCGCTACCAGCACGCCTTGAGAGTTTTCAGCACCGCGGGTAGTGTGGTCACCCCAAGCCGCAGCTTATTAAAGCCAGACAAGGTCAATATGTTGTTTTTTTTTGGCCAAAAACATTGACATGTAAATAATTTGGAAATAATTAGGCTGCACTCGTGTCGGCCCTGTAAACCTTTATTACAGTTATTACAGTTTAGCGCGTTTTAGTAGGATTGTAAGTCATGCTTTATGTTTGTTTGTTTTATTATTTTCTTGCTCTTAGCCTATATATTTTGAGTGAAGTGCATGACGAATTATTTGAAACCTTTTGCAGTAAAAAAGGTAAATGCCATTGTGTTTCTATTTGTTGTTCAACTTTTAATAAACGTGTTTATATCAACACCTTTGTGTCTATTCTATTTTGTAGCCATTGCACTGAAGTTAATGCTTTCGCTAAAGTTGAACGTCATATTTCTGTTGACAATGAGCAAGTTTCCCGACGCAGGAGCAGGCTTAGTTAACGTTAATAACATGAAATGTTTGACGTGGGAAAAACGGAGAAAAGCTGTAACCTAGACCGGGGGGGCGTGGCATCACGATGGTTACCATCCATCGTGATGGTGGGTCAAAAATGAGGGACAGGAGACTGAGAAGGCCACTTACAGGCACTCATAACCATACATCTGTATTAAACAAGTTACTTATATGTACAGCCTGTATAACTCACTACAACTACGAACCAAAACAACATAGCTGAAGCATCTGAGTGTCGTCCAAATCAGTACTGGTCTGACCCCATCCACGCCACTGCGGCTGCATGTGGTTGTGGTGTGAGACAGTAAATCACTGCAATTGACCATCAGTATAAACTAACACTGGCCTACTTCAATGGCACCGTCACTGACCATGTGCTCAGACGAACACATAAACACAATGAAATATGAGCTCAGAGTAACCAACAATTATGATTTCAGAGACTCTCATACACCACCATCTTTTAAAAAAACACAGTGAGCAACACAGGCCTGTTTTCCAGAGAGATCACGACGACAGCCATGGGAGCCGGACTAGGGAACATTTATTTCTGGGGCCGAATGTCCCTTTAAGGAAGCAGCAGGAGGAAATATGAAAAGAAAAATGTCAGACCTCCAGCCAAGTAACCCAGCCTAGCCCTGGTGAGTCACCGCACACTCAGATCCCCTGTGCAGTCTACCACAGACGACAGGCTCCTTCCCGCAGAGCTGCTCTGATCTCTACAGCACCACGCTAAGGCCTGCCGTTTCACACTGGCCGCTCAGGCCAATACCGCCTGGCCACCCTCTGGTGGGGCTGACCGACACAGACATGTAATAGAACGGCAGGCATGGCCACAGAGAGAGCAAAACTGGTGGAGGTGTGTGGTGTAAAATCAAATGTGCCGTCTTCGGAGAGAGAAAGAGAGATTTAAGAATGTTAATATCTTGGCCTTCATGTTTTGCTTTGTGTGAAGAGAGTTCTGAGAGGAACATGCAGGCATGTGCACGCACACACACACACACACACACACACACTCTCTCTGTAGTGTGTTTGTGTGTGTGTGTGTGTGTTAGTGTGTGTGTGTATAGACTTGCTCACCATGCAGGCAGTGCTCCATATGTCTGCGGGCGTGTTGTACCCGGAGCCGATCAGCACCTCGAGCGAACGATACTGCCGTGTCTGGATGTCCTCTGTAAAGTGCTTGTGCTGGAGAGAGAGGGAAGGGGGGGTAAATCATTGGAAATAAATTCACTGGGTCAGCTCTTCATTATCTGAATCCAGCCCCTCAACACTGCTTACGTCTAAAGGCCGAATTATGCTCTGTTTTAGACGTAACGCGTAAGCACGTAATTTACACAAGGAACTTGTTTTAGACAAGTTTTGATTTAAGGTTCGTTTTAGACGCAGAGCCGTGTTGCAAGGCTTGTGAGCCGTGTTGCGTGTTGCAAAGCAAATTTACGCCAGAACTGTAGATTTATTTTGAGTTAAGTAAGCCTATTTATTGCAGCAGGACAAAGGAAAAAAACTTACCGGAGCATGAAAGTGTAGTGGGCGAAAGGCTTGATGTTATGAATACATGTGTTACACAAAATACAAATGTTGGCAATTCAGTACCAGTGGCGAAAAAGACAGCACATGACGCAAAAGTTCGCTTATTGACATCTTTTAATGACTGCGACAGGCTTTAAAACGATGTGTTTATGAGTTACATTATTCAAAGATGAGGTGGTAAACCGAGAGAATCTCATCATGTTGTCAATGCTTGTAACTTCAATGGTGCTGGCCACAAGGTAACGGCAGGTTACTGTTAACTTTTGTATATGAGCAGACCGGGCTCATTCTATCAAACTCGCTGGTGCAATTGATGGATTCATGTCAATATGAACTCAATGAAAGATATCACCATGACTCACAAGTGGCGGAAAATGAATATGAAAGTACCTATTTGTTCTGAATGACCACATTCTCTCCAAACAATCGCGGGTGAGAATGGGATATTCGCGGTAATTTGAGCGTCCTTATAAGTGTTTAAAGAGGATTTGTAAAGGAGTTCATGTCTTCGGACCTCTTCTGTTATGTTTGTTCCTAATCCATAAGAAAAGGCTTGTGAGACGGTCTGCAGGGTATTCATGATTTAAAAAAACGTCTGGGTCTAAAAAAGACTGTATGCTATTAACCCGGAAACGTGAGACTCTGTGAAAGGCTGTGGTAGCCGGCCAATCACAGCCTTTGCGAGCTGTGTAGGGCCGTAGTGTTTTAGTCGCATAGTCAGGAATTTTGGGCGACGCACTTAAGCACGTAAGGGGGGGTATTTTACCGCGCAAGGGGGGGTTGTGTATCTTACGTGCTTACGCGTTACGTCTAAAACAGAGCATAATTCGGCCTTAAGTCTGTGGCTTCATAATGAGCCTCCAGCCAGTGTCACAACAACATCATGTGAACATAAAACACTTTGGAACCACCTCTAGCACTGCTTCCAGTAAATAACAACAACAACCACAACAACAACAACATCCAGCACCATAGAGTGAAAATGAAAGTAGATTGGTCACAAAAAAAATCAACCACATTCCTGACACGTACACCTCAAACTCAACAGGCGCTCTAACACTGCATTGTTGTTGTTGGTATACAAAACAATGTTTTCAATGCTGCGAACAGGCAAATTATGTTAAGCATACACAGATTATACCCATGGCTTACAGCCTCCTCAAGTGATTAGTCTGCTGTGATCAGTTTGGAGAATAATCCGGCCCAACAGGTAACCCACATGGGATACTAATGGATGTGGTGTATTTTTTCAGATTGAAGTAATCCTATTGGTGCCAAGTGTGTGTGCGTGTGTTTCAAACGAAAAGTGACCTGCTTTAGAAGCCAGCTCAGCGCTAACAGACTGTAATACAACTGTGTGAGTGAATCAGTCTGGGTGCTGGTGTGTGTGTGTGTGTGTGTGTGTGTGTGTGTGTGTGTGTGTGTGTGTGTGTGTGTGTGTGTGTATGCACCAACCTCCAGAATCTGTCAGGGTGCTGGTGTGTGTGTGTGTGTGTGTGTGTGTGTGTGTGTGTGTGTGTGTGTGTATGCGCCAACCTCCATTAGGGCCTGGAAAAAGCTGACTGTAAATTAAACTGTGAGACTGAGTGGGGGTGTGGCTTTCATGACAAAAGAGCAGAGCCAACACTGTGTGTGTGTGTGTAACTTGGAGTTCCTCCAGCAAACTGTTGCAATGCATTTCTCCAACGGAAAGCAAACTGTGCATTTGCCATTGTGTGAGTGAGTGTCTGTGTGTGACTCAGTGTGGGTAAGTGTGTGTGAGTGTGTGAAGAGTGAGTGTGTATGCTTGAGTGTGTGTTACTGTGTGTGACTCAGTGAGTGTGTGTGAGAGAGAGAGATAGATATGACATACAGAGAGGATGTTTGTCTGAGGGATTGTGATTGTGTGTGTGTGTGTGTGTGTTGCGTAAAGCTACTTACCACCCAGCAGGCGTTGCCCAAGTCGGCGATCTTGACCTTGATCTTGTCAGAGTTGAGCGGCTCCAGAGGATTCACCAGCAAGTCTCCTGCCACTCTCTTAGCTGCATCACCAAGAAACAGCCAATCAGAGCCCACAGATACACCCCATCAACCAATCAGAGACAGCAGGAAACAGCCAACCAAAGCACAGAGATAAATCCAATCGCTCAATCAGAAGAGGTTAGGAAGGAAACTTCACTATCAACACGCTGCTGTAGAATAACTGATAACCTTATACTGAATCGGTCTCCTAAAACATGCAATGAAAACAACAAGGGACCACAACCCCTGATGAGCAATGAGCACATCTGCTCCGCACTATGTGGCAATGACAATGAAATACTGAAATTATTCTCTAATCTGTTCTCTTGTTTAATCTTCCATCCCAAGTCATCACATTTGCATTTTCTTGTCAACTTTGAAATGCTATATAGATGTTTTTTTGTAGTTTTTGCAGACATGTGACAAAGTGCGCTGCTTAGGCACGGAGGCAGACTGTGACTTACTGTTCCTGAGGTTGTCGTCGGCGTCGCCGGCCCCTTCCTGCTTCCCGGGTGGGCGGGGACTCCGGAGCTCTCCCTCCTCCAATGGGCTAGTGGGGGAGGAGCCGGCCTGGCTGCCCTCCCCGTTGGCCTGCGGTTCGGGGGATTCCATGCCGTTGTAGCACTGGAAGTCCGGGAGGGCCGGGGGCTGGTCCAGATGCTGGTCCAGAGGAGGGATCTGGCTTAGGTCTGGCTTTGTGTCTGGGTCGTTGCTGGTTTCGGTGTTAGCGTCAGTATTGTGCTGGTCCTGCACGAGTTCCCACTCTGGGCGCGGTGCCGCCTGCTCCACCGGCGGTTCCGCCTCCTCCACCAGTGGTTCCGCCGGTTCTGGCCCATTGGGGGAGCCGCTGGCCGTTAAGCCGTTACAGTTGGTCTCCGCCGGGCACAGGCGCTTGGTACCGTCATCTGAGGACACGAGGATAACAGCCATGGAAAAGGACATCAAAACATCAAACAAGACTCTGACTGTTACATGAATTATACATTCAACTTAACAATTTAGTAAGCCATTCAGTAAATTAGTAAATTAAAATGTAGTAGATTAAAGCAAGCCATTTATCAGAAAAACTATGAATTTGTTACTGTGGATAATGTCCAAGTGTCTTTTGTACCAAAGATATTACACGGCAGTCATTTTGACATTAGTGTAGCACACACCTGCCTCCTAGCTTATTGGTCATTTACAATAGTGAAACTCACTTCCTCGTCTCTCACTAGCAATCCACCCACCTCCTAGCTCCTAATTGGCTACTGTACAGCAATTAGGCCCACCTATTAGCTTGCAATTGGCTAAATACTCAGTAGGCCATCCCCCTCCTATCTCCTAATTGGCCACGTACTGTAGCAAGACCCACCTCCTTGCTCCTCACTGGCTATCTCCTGCAGGGAGACCTGTCGGAGTGGGCGGCAGACCGGGCTTTTGGGGGATTGTGGGTCATCTTCATCGTCGTCCTCGTCCTCCTCACCGGCGTCGGGGCAGCGCTCCATCTCCTCCAGGTCCAGGATGCACTTCTCCAGCAGCTCCGCCTGCCTCTTCTGCTTCTTTTTCAGCTTCTTCTTCTTGTTCTTGGACATCTTTGCAACCTTCGCACAACATTCACATTCAGATTCTTGTTCTTGGACATCTTTGCAACCTTCACACAACATTCACAACATTCACATTCAGATTCTTGTTCTTGGACATCTTTGCAACCTTCACACAACATTCACGACATTCACATTCAGATTTTTCTTCTTGGACATCTTAGCAACCTTCTCACAACATTCACATTCAGATTCTTCTTCTTGGACATCTTTGCAACCTTCGCACAACATTCACATTTGGAATAATGCTCAGCTATTCTGACTTGCAGAGGTCATTCACTTTCCCCAACACGAAATTGATCTGACCTTCCGGACATCACTAGGACAGCACCATTACAATATGGAAGCAATTTTAGTGTGTGATTAACTGTGAATCTCTACTGAATAGACATCATCTTTCAATCTGTGGTGCTCCACAGGAATTAAACTACTTTTCACTACTAGCCTGGAACGACCATCCCACAGATCTGCACTATGTTCACTGTGGCCTGGGAGCCTTAACAGAGAGCTGTTCAGGGTTGCTTATGGGAGTAAACAAATACTACGCTTAAAGCAACAGGACCAGCTCATAGTGAACTCACTGACCCCGTAGCCTGGAGAAGAACCTCAAGAAATCTCATCTCATCAAGAAAACTCTACAATGTAATTTCCTGCTAAGGTTTCCGGTTTCCGTGACGTACAACACTATCTACATCTTCTGATACAGGAGCACATTTGAGAAACCTTTAAGTGCAGGTCCTGTAACATTAACTGGTATCGAATGAACATCATGTTATTATCACCACACCTACACCACTTCAGAGACTGTTGGTGACATCTACTGAACCAGTCAATTCTCAGTGGAATGTTCCAGTACTCAGGCCAGACGCTGGGCTGGTGAAGGGTGGGTGGGTGGAAGTGCCAGCTCCAATAGCTACAGGAGCAGTGGGGTGGCAGTGCCAGTTAGGAAACTACAGGAGCTATACCAGTGGGCTGGCAGTGCCAGTTTAACATACTACAGATCTAATAGCTACAGGAGCTAACCTGTTGGGCCACTGAACACAAGAGCTCAGCCACCAAACCACTGATGCAACAGTTGACATGAACATGTTTTGGTTCTTTATCAGCATGGTTCACACACACACACACACACACACACACACACACACACACGATAAATAGGCAGAATACTGCCAACTTTGAGGCGTCTCCATTTCTCTGTACTTTCAGATGGGCTGTGTGCAAAACTGCACTGAAATGTTCCCAAGCTCCTCTCCATTCTATTACAGTCACTTCTACCGCAAAACTTTCAACAGTCTTTATTTCTGGCTAAATGTCAAGACCAAAATGATTCAATTTCAATTTAAAAATGCATGTGGTTTTAAAAATGTATGTGTCTTTTCCAAAACTCGACATCTGAAAACAACAGAAAGATTTACTCACCGGTTTGGGTGGTGGTGCTGTGCTCACTGGAATGATATGAGACAGAGTGAGAGAGAAGAGAGAGAGAGAGAGAAAGAGAGAAAGAAAGAAAGAAAGAAAGAGCGAGAGAGAGAGTGTCAGAAAACTATTCACAAGCTGGAGACACAACCAAGCTCTGCCATACAGCAAACTTAAAGAGGACCTAATATGCTTTTCCCTTTCCATTAGTGTGTATGTACTGTAGAAGAGCCCGAAAATAAAACTATGAACATTGAAAATGAGGTCATGAGGCAAAACTGAGAGGACTCTGAGAGCAAGCCCTCTCCGTTGACCTACAGCTATCAATTTAGTTCAGTTAAAAATCACAACCATACCGTTTGAAAATGAACAAAGCATTCTGCACACCAGAGTGTTTGCATGTGCACATCGTGTCAAGTCTGCAAAAAAAACTGTCACTGTGCGGGCAGCCATTGTTTTCCTGAGTTTAAACATAATATAGCATCATCCAGCTAGTTCTGATTCAGATGTGGATAGGTTGGTAACCTTTTTTCTCACGGAACGCAACTAGGAGAGCTAAGTGCAACACACACACACACACAGAGCCTTGGACTCGCCTTTGTTGCACATAAACAAGACAACCGTTGCTACCAGGACTTGCTTGAGCGCCTCTCCACTGCCTGAAGCAGAGCTGAGGTTTTGGCCAGGTTCTCGACGCCTACAGATAGAAACCCCGTGTGGTGTGTAATCTAGCGTTAACAAGAAACTGCTGTACCAGAGGAGTGTCAATTCAGTTTTAATTACAACAGGCTTCAAGCAGGGATTAAAATTAACGTCGTCCCGTCGTCCCGGGGCCGTATTAAATTGTCATTGGGACGATCAACAATTTAATTTGGGACGACGTCGGGACGACAAGAATTTCAGCCCATTTTTTATTGCACTTGCAACTCATTTAAACGGAAAAGAAACGCAATTTCAATGTCCTTGAATGAAGACATTAGACACTGACAATAAATCTGACTTGACTTGAAATGGACTCGCGCCTCACGTTTGTGTTCTTCTATTAGTGACAACAGTGGCCGTCCGTGCATTTCACGACTAGGCATTCAGCGATGTCCTACACGATGTTAAACTGAGTGAATCCACCTCTTAATACCATCATTATGACGCCATGGCTCTCGAACTATATATTTATACAGAAAGGCAGTATAAGTGAGCATTGCATCACCTTAACATAGTCGAGTACAACAGACTTAATTAATATTTCCGGAGCATTTCAAATCAATACACTTGTATTAACAACACATTAAGAGTAGTAAACTCTCAGTTATATGATCGCTTGGATATTACTGTCACAACTTAAAAATAAAAGGCGATTTTCAGGGATTAGTCTACAAAGTTTTATTCAGTCCACCGAAAGTAGCCTATGTGAGCTTTAACAAGTTTGTCCACTAAACATCGCATTGTCCCACCTGCAAAGCAGTTTCATTAAACTTCCTATCCTCACGATATCCAGTTTTCTTGAAAGTTCCGTCTTGAAAATGGCATTGTAATTGTATCAAAAACTGGAATTATCAAGTTGGTGTAAACTAGTTTATTTGAGTTGGTTAATGTAATTATATTTAGTCTTAGGCCTACCAATTGAAACAACTAGCATAATAAGCATTGCAACCGATGTACGTCGTTTTCACATCAGCCAACTAGCTTTACACGACAACGATCTGAACACAAACCGCAAAAGTGCCGTTGCGTTCCCACTTTTAATTTCGCGTTTAGACGAGAGTCTTTGGGTGGAAATCTGCATGCAGACGGTGACGCAAAAGTGTGTGAAATTGAACTTAACCGGTGTAGACGTGGAGGTACTGCAGGATGTATATGTGTCCATTCTATTCCACTATGGCTATTTTAACGCGATTGGGAGCTTATTTATGTATTCATTCACTTACATTTGCAGTGTTCGTGTACATTTACATTTAGTCATTTAGCAGACGCCTTTGGCCAAAGCGACGTTGGCTACAAGGGATAGAACAGTCTAGCTACGAGACCTAGTGTAATTAATGCGCCTTCTCTGTTCTGTTTTATCTGTGATTACTCGGCTTATCTGCTGAAATGACTCCTGGATAGATATCAAGGCAGCTTGAATCTCCGAGTAATGGAAATAATCCGACATGTTTGTTGTTGTTTGGCTGTACTGCACATGGATATGATGTCAACGCGTATGCGAGGATAGCCAGCGTGAGCAGCTCAGAGCACACTTTTGCGTTTTCAACCCTTAAGACGGGAACGCAACGGTGGAGCGTTTTTAAGATTTCCACTCTGGAGGGTGGGCTCATTTTTTTGCGTTTTTAAGTCCCCAAAACGCTGTCGCCATCTAAACGAAAGGCACATCTGATAAAATATTTTGTCGTTTTCACCCGGGAGCGTTGTCGTGTAAAGCAAACTGAGCACTGAAGCGCTGCACCGGTCTGCCTCAGTATCCAATCAAAGGTTTACGTGCCACGTTCAATTCTGAAGGCCTCAGGGAAGATTTCTATTAGCCTGGTAACACATGATAGCTGAAATATGATTGGATGAAAGCTCTAACATAAATAAACAACGCTGAAAGCTATGAAATCAAGAGAATGGACTATGGGGAATAATTAAATACATATTTATGAAAAGAAAATTAAATTATTAATAAAATTAAAAAGGAAGTTCCTTCCTGAGTGGAAAAAGACATATTCTTGTATTAAATGGGATGCAGGAATAGGAATGTCATCTCAGTTTTAAGAAATGACCCAAACCAATTGAGAGAGTTTTAATAAACAGTTTTGGATTTTAAATCTATTGCCAGCAGCAGTTTTTATTCTTGTATAATCTTAATGGAATTCATTGCTTGAATTAATTTGCACCGAATTTAGTTTTTTTTCTTCCATACAATTCGGGACGGTTCCGGGACGTTTCGGGACGGTTGAAAATGATTTTCGGGACGGTTCCGGGACGGTGGTGAAAAAAGTTAATTTTAATCCCTGCTTCAAGTCAGGAAACAAAATGGTAGTAAATAGGAGACAAACACATATATGCAGCAAGCAGTTTCCTGGTTTCAAGCGGCCTTTTAATTCTAGTGCTAAGGTGTGTGTGTGTCTGCTAAGGTGTGTGTGCCGGCTAAGGCGTGTGTGTGTGTGTGTGTGTGTGTGTGTGTGTGTTCCTTACCTGAGGAGCCTGAGGGCGGTGGGGCTCCTGCCTTCTGCCACTCAGTGGCCTCTGCAGCCAGTCGCCTGACGTAGGGCTCGTTTACGCTCATCAGGATGTTCTCTGGCTTGATGTCTGTGTGGATGATCTTACACTTGGAGTGCAGGTAATCTAGCCCCTGCAGAACCTATGGAGGACACACAAACACACAACAGTGCGTAGGCAGTTTAGGCAGTTTAACGGTATATTCTTTATTACGTAATCTGGTGTCACTCATGCATTTTTGTGAGAGCCGTGATTCACTGTAGTGCTCAGAGAGATTGACACTAACAAAAACAAAGGTGTGGTGTTACAGAGAGCATGAGCGAGTGTGTGTGTGTGTGTGTATCTGCAATGTGACACAGAATGTGAGCGTGTGTGTGTATCTGCAGTGTGTGTGTATCTGCAGTGTGTGTGTGTGTGTGTGTGTGTGTGTACACTGACCAGAAAAAGGAGACTGACAGTAGGTTCGTGTTGTCATACCTGTCGGATGATGCTCTTCACACAGGGCAGTGGCAGGCCCTGGTAGTTGGACTTGATGATCCACTTGAGCAGATGGTGGCCCAGGACTTCGAACACCATGCAGACGTCTTCCACAGCGAGTCGAGTCAAGCACAAATGAACATGACAAATGGCCTTCACACCACACTGCACCCATAAACAACCCTTGACTGGAAACTCATTAGGCGCTTGTTTGAGAGGACACTTATATCAGCGTGTCAAATATTACACACATATAGCTGCGCCACCAGAACCATTATACATTATACTGACGACACTGAATGTTCCAGTAACGATCCTGAGCGTGCACTCCACCCATGTGTGAAGAGACACAGGCAGGACTACAGTATCCATCAGCCACTGCAAGCTAAGGACTTAACTCTACTCCAAAAGGTCTGTGTTGGCATCCATCTCTCCAGACATGATTGTAATAGAGTGAATGAGCTTGTGTGCTGACAGTGTTTGAAATAATATCTTAAAGATGTGTGAATCTACAGCAAAGACTTATGTTATATAGTCCTTAGTTTTCTCTGACCCTAATCACCGTTTACTCCTCTCTATTTAAATAGCTGTGGCTGTCTACCTTAAAATACCAATATAATCATCTATGATTCGCTGAAGCATGAAATAAACAAAACTCATTTTGTAGATAGGACGAAAGAGAGAGGGAGAGAAAAAGAGAGAGAGAGAGAGAGAGATCTACAGATAAGAGCGCATCAGAAGAGAGAACTAAGAGAGCGCACCAAAGAATAGCAACACTAGGAGAACCAAACTAAAATGTGACGGCACAATTTGAGGAACCATAGGCTGGCACGTATGTGAGGATACGGGTTCCGTTGACCCCTGAGATCTTGAAGTCGTCCAGCAGCTGAACTACTTTATCTCTGTTGGGGTCCACAGGGTCTGTTTCCCTCACCTAGGAGGCAGAGGAAGAGGAAGACAGACTTAAGTCCACAGCCATTTTGAAGGAAACACTGCAATTTTTTGACTAGTTGAGAGTGACAATTTAACTACATCCTACATGCTATATCCGTCTTCAAGGTTAAAGGTTTACTTAGTTTTAGGAAATGTCTTGTCTTATCTGTTGTGCCTGTGCACCTTTATATGTTTCACCGTGGGAGAGTGGGAAACGTCCTATCGATTCCTTTGTATGTCTTGACATATTAAGTTATTGTCAATAAAGCTACTTTGACTTTTGACTTTGACTAAAGACATTTGTAACCTTCCATCCGACATCCAGTCCACAATTGCCTGTCTGTATTATATGAATATAATCCTTTATTGCAATAACCTAGAAAGTGTTTGCTATTTTGAGGGTTAGACTTTCCTTGAACTAATGATATACAGCAGGCTCTCAGGGTGGTTGGCAACCACTTACCGATCGGAGGAGCTTGATCTCGTCCAGGGCCGTCTCTGTGTAGTGCTCGGCGCTCTTCACCACCTTCATGGCCACAAACCGCTTCCCCCTGGAGCGCACACACACACAAACGCACACACACACACACGCACAAAAATGACATCAGGCCACAAGCACACAAACATGGACCAACATACACACACACACAGTGAGAATACCCATCAGAGTAATGTTTAATACATTTTTCTGACACTACATCAATCCAAAGCCACTGCGCTGACATTACTGCTGATGAGGTCACCTGTGCCACTGTGGAGGAGGACCAGTCTCCCTCTCAGCCCTTTTATCCCACAATAGGAATATAAAACCACCATGAAGGCCTTGAGCAGTCAGTGTACTCTCAGAGATCTCACTGATATAACCCTCAATCTGATGGGAACTTGGCAACCTCTTCTCACCCTTGTGAAGAATTCCTTCAGCGCCATTCTAGAATAACATCAGTTCTATACAGTCACATGCTATGCGCCACATATACATTGTGCCGTTGCCACTCACTACCACTCCTTTTCCCGCTCTTTTTACCCTGGTGCAATGTACTTGTTTGTTTGTTTGTTTGTCAGAAGGCTAACGGAAAAAAACTACTGGCCCGATTTTCATGAAACTTGGTGGAAGGGTGTAGCATGGGGCCAGGAAGAACCCAATAAACTTTGGAGTGGATCCGAATCACGGGGCAAATCCCCAAATTTAGTTTCACTTTCACTGCCACTCCGACGCAGGGCATTTGGCCTTGGCAGAGGTCTGAGCTCTCGAGTGCCCTTCTGGTTCACCCTGTTACTCAACCTAGCACTGCTGCATTAGGATCACAAGCACATAGCCCATATTCAACACTTACTTGAATCATACACACGCACACACAGGCGTGCACAGACGTAAGCAGAAAGAGACAGACAAAAACAGACACACCTACACAGATTGAAATCCCAAACATACATGCATACAAGGGCAGGGCGCTATCTACCTATTTGAAAGAGTGCTTTCTACAACAGATGTGCCTGTTGAGAGTGAGAGTGTGTGTGTGTGTGCTGTGTGCTGTGTGCGTGTGTGTGTGTGTGTGCGCGTGTGAGAGTGTGTGAGTGTGTGTGAGTGAGAGAGTGTGAGTGTGTATGTGTGTGCTGTGGATGACATGCAGGTGTTACTGTGGAGGCTGTGGGAATGTGAGAGAGGTGCAGAGGGGGAGCGCGCTGCTGCTTACTGGATGTCCCACGCCAGCCACACAGTGGAAAAATGGCCCCAGCCCAGTTTGCGGATCACATGGTACTTTCCGTTGTAAAGGTCTCCAATCTTCACATGGTGATATCCACCTACACAAGTGGCAGACAGACAGCATATATTTTTAATGCGTTTGACCAGCGCTTACCTAACATCACTAGCCTCAACACAAGGGCAGTGTCCATTTAGCAGCGTTTATGACTCTTGGGAATCAAACCATTACTGTAGCAATGTTACTGTTAGCACTCTGCTATGCTAATGAGTAACAGGACCAGAACAAGGAAGAATCCAAAACATAAATGGGAGGGAGGGGTGATTGGCCCCCGTCCACCTGAACTAGCAGACATGCAGCCCTTGACTCTCACCCTGAACTGAAAAAGCCACCTTATCTACAGTCCTAAGGAGAATCCAACATATCAAAACACAGGTGCAAAATAGATAACACAGATTCTGCCCAAAAAACTGTGACCTGGGCATCTCGCAAGCCTTGTGGCTGCAATTACAATTAAAAAAGGGTATCTATAATAAAACTTCGATCTAAACAATTATAAGCTTATCAACATTTTCACTTTAATTTTCAAGGTCTACTGCATACCCTTCCTCAGTGAGCATATCTATTGTATCAGTTATTTTACTATCCACAGACTAGTGAGACGACACCCAGAAGATCAGTGGTTCTACCCACATGTTCTGAGCTACATGTGCACATGTGGCCTGAGATCAACAGGAAGGGAGGGCTTACCTTTGCAGTAGTCATTAGGGTCCTCCTGTTCTTCATCATCAGAACCGAGGATTTCTTCATCCTGTTCCTGCTGGGCAGCTTCAGTCTCCTTCAGCTGGGCCACCCCTCTGGTGTTCTGCTGTGGCCTGCGGGACAGAACAGTTTACATGTCAGTTCTTCACGTCAGTTCTTCAGGTCAGGTCAGGTTTGTGTTTTGGGGCTTATCTTGCCTTCACTCAGACAGGAAAGCAGAGACAGACAGGAAGTGAGTGGGGGAGAGTCGGGGACTGGGATTGGGATGGGGAAATGTCAGCGGGTAGGTAAGACTCGAACCCGGGTCTCCGTGGATGTCCGTTATCTTCTTCATTATTTTATCCATAGCTACACTACATATGCATCCATTCATTCATCAGCAGAGGTAACTCCAAATGCTGATCCAGAGGACCAGCAGCAGCTGAAGTTTTTCAGTGCAGTTCGAGTCATTCACTAAACGCTGTACTGCATGTGTGCGTGTGCGAGTCATTCACTAAACGCTGTACTGCATGTGTGCGTGTGCGAGTCATTCACTGAACGCTGTGGTGCATGTATTTGTTATGAGAGGCTACTGGGAACTCTGTCTGAAGGGGAAAACAGGGCAAAAGGTTCGGGGTCCAGCCCTCCTCTTAGACAGGTGAGTATGAGGTGGTTTGGGGTCCGGCCCTCCTCTCAGACAGGTGAATATGAGGTGGTTTGCGGAGTTGGCAGGCTATACATCAGATCGGTTCTTACTGTGATGATAGTCTGGAAATTCCCAGTTGAGAAAAGGTTGGACCTCCAGATAACAGAAAGGCCAATCAGCAAACCATAGGGAGAGATTGGTCTAATCTCTTTTTCTTAATTGGGAACACTAACTCTAATGGACCCCTATTGAGGATACCCAGGCTAGAACGAACAATGTACGGACTAGAAATACAACTTCATCATGGCCACTTATGGCATCTGAAGTATCATGACAAAAGGTCAAATGTACTTCAACCCTGCTTTTACTTTTCAGTTTCTCTGCATTATGTCTGTCAATAGATAGAGTTTACAGCTCCATCAATGTTCCACTAAATGCAATGATAGCTCTATATAACCTCCACAGACAGGTTCTCTTTGTTCATTACTGTTCAAACCTTTTTGCATTCTACCCTGCAGCCCTCACCGGACTGAAAATGCAGTGGCAGTTTTGATGAGCTGAACACACTTGATTTAGCTCATCAATAGCATAATCAATACTTCAGGTGGGGGGAAAAAGAAAAAAAGAAATCTAGTTCAGATTAAGTAACCATGATAACGGACCTCTGTCCTATGATGTCTGCTCATTGGTGGATCCATACTTAATCAGGGCCAGCTCCATCCCAGTGTCTGGTAATATCTAGGACAGTGCCGTTCTAATCGACCTCACAGAGCCCTCACAGAAAACACTGACCTAGTGTTGGAGTCTGGTGCAGTTATTCCATAAGAATGGGGTCACGGCACGACTTCGCTCTGCTTAGGTAGTCAACCAAGCACAGCCTGGATTTGTATTTCCATACATCAGGATATATTCTCTCGAGGGTGTGTAAGGGTAACGCTGCTGAGGTGTCTGAATAACTATTTGACAAAGTGGAGGCAAAGAGCTAACACAAAGAGTAATGTTGGTTTCCTCCGGTATTACCCCAGTTGTCATACATGCATTCAGGTATGCATAACATTAGCCCCCAAATAAAACACTTGGTTTAGTCCTAAAAGAAACCAACGTTTTTATAGTTACTATTCAAACATTCCAAATTAAACTTTTCAACCGAACCTGCTTCATACATGTCCCGATATACAAAAACACACACACTATGACAAGCACTGAATGATGACTGAGCCGATCACAAAAGAGATAGTATCTTCAACGTCATTGGGCGGTACGTTCTGAGTTGGACCCGGTATGGTTTGGCCGTGCTCAGGAGAGGGTCTAAAATAACCGCGGCACGGCACAGCACAGTTCAACCTATAATGGAAACACAGCCCGGTGCGGATGAAATCGCTAATGGAAAAACCCGATGGATGTGGTGACTGTAAATTTTGCCTGAGTGTGCAGCGGGGGGCGAGAGGCAGCTCAGCAGCACTGCTTGTGTTCCTCAGGACTTGTAATCATGACCTTTCGCTGGTACATCATGTCTGCCTTGCAGTGCCAGCGGAGAGCTGCTGGACAGTCTATGTGCCTGAAGGTTTATGCATTACAGGCCAGCCGGTTGGTAATTTGTATCTCAAGTGACCTATCCGTAAATGTGTCTCTCAAACCAGCAATGCTCGAGGGGTCCAATGAGGTGACTTGTCTGAGGGCTCTCTCTCTCTCAGTCTCATCTGAAGAACTGAATGTCTACTTTTTCATGAATTAATAGCCTGTCACTGTCTCCTTATTATTTACGCCAACAAACCTTCTTTTGTGCCAGCCCCCTGCACGAAGAAAAATAAATAAATAAAATATCGCCGATGAATACCTGCTTCTGACACAGCAATTAAAGTCAGTGTAGTTGACTGTAGTATGCTCCTAATTACATGAGCATGTCTGATTTAGCCAATCTAGAATGCCACAAATGAGCTTAGTTGGAAAACATGCAGTGCAGGGGAGCTAAGGGGCAGAACTGAGTCTAAGGACTGATCTGTTCAAATCTCTTTATCAGCTGTTTCAGTAGACATGGGCCTTCATCATCAGCACACCAGAACACGATCACTAAAGAGAGACACACGCTCAGCAGCACAGACTAGATCAAGATCATTTCAGTTGAACAACAAAAATCCAAATGCCTCTGGGGTTTGTTTGCAGTTTAGAGTGTCCAGCCAAGAACCAATCCAAATCACATGACTCCGAAAAATCACAACCAAAATGTCTTCTTGTTCTTCCCCTCAAACACACACAGCCTCCCAGCCTGAAAGCACAAGTCTCTGTAGGCTAATTCTTTTGGCTACAAATTAAAAACAAAACAAGCATGGTGTTTTTGAAGTAAACATCAATACGGCCTCCGAACAAACATGCAAGACAAAGACACAACAAAGAAAACACAACAGGACTCTTTCTGAACCACACATTTTGCTCATTCAAAACTTCAGGTCCCCTCAGTGAGGAGAACTGGTGCCATACATATAAAGATGTTATTCTATTTATATGGCAAGTGCAAAGGTTGGCCCCACGCTTCAAAGACAACTTTTATTAAATGACTGATGCCATCATGGAGAGAAAGTGTTTTAGGAAACTGACACTTCCCACATACCAATGTCATCACCTCATAGTTTCCCTCCACTATTCTCAAACAGAACTACAGCAGTGGCATTGCATGGGGTCATAACAGCACTGCCCTTTAAAGTTTTGCAAAAAGATCCGACACAAAGGCTGCGGAGCCCACATCTCTCAATTAATAACCTAACAAAACTGACTGGTGAAACATGAGGTGGTTACAAATGTCTCTAACCTTGAAGACGGATATACCATCAGGCCGAAGACTAGGACTAATAACCCTGCATTTCTAAACGTCCGCTAAAGTACATTATGTCCAGTTTCATTATGTCCTGTGTTCATACTCACAACTATGATAGTAATATATCAGACATAAGAGATGAGGTTTCTGGTGGGAGCTTTGATGTTCCTGGAAGGACTGATATTTTTCACTGGTCAGGCTTTGGGTCTTTTTTTGGTAAGTGACTGTGCGGTCCTCTGTTTGCACAGCCTGTTCGGAAAATCAGCTGTCACTGAAATTCCTTCAAAAAGGCAACACAGTTTTGATGAGGGTTGTGAGAGATGCGAAAGAAAACTCACTTCTTGGTGGACTTCTTCTTAGATCGTTTCTTCCTTGCCTGGAGCGCCAAAACTGTAAAGGCACATCGAGACACATAAAAAACATAATTACGCTAAACATCAGATCACGTATGTGGGTGTTAAACTCGAAGCACCTACGCTAAATATCTAGCTACCTGCCTAACCAAAATGTGCAAGATTGACGTTACCAAAGTCACCTGTATGATCTTATCATGCATTGCGCTGACTGCAAGTTAAACGTCTTATTCTATCTAGATATGTTAAGACTATGGCTATGTAACTGAATTCGAACAATCGAATGTAGATAGGCTGGAATCTAGCCAGGCGTTTGCAGGCTTACTGTACGTCCCTATGAACGTTAAGATAGCTGCAATATTTTCAGACAAGTTGGGAACATTTCATTAGTTGTCGTCAAATATTATCGGAAATATTGCTAACCAAGTTATGCGGCTGGATTGGCTTTCTAGTTACCAAGCAACTGGAACGTTGCATGGCTAGAGCAAGCTAGTAAGCTCACCCGGTAGTATTCAGCTAGCTTTCTATATAATATAGTTCAAACTAATTGAAAACAGACAGCATCCGTTGGTGAACTTGTGATAACTGCCAAAAATCACTAACATCCAAAGACGGTAAACTTCATTCCATGGCTGACAGCGCCTTACAGCCGATGTCCGATCAATTAACGTCACTAGCTATTGCTAGTTACCCATTGTGGCTATGGTAGCTTACGTGCAGCTTCCAGTATTGTTTGCTAATTCAGTAGCTAATGCTATACCGTGAACGTTAATCGTCACAAAATCGGCTTTTGTGAACCTTTCCACTAATGTACTGTCTATACGTTGCAATGCCTACAACAATATCTGATAAGCAAAGAATGACAATGCCCTTCTTATAGTTAAGCTGACAGATAATTAAAGTGAATGTGTTTAGTGGTATTGAGGCTAGCCATAATACCGACGATTAGCGGTGTGCTTTCACAGCATAACTTGGGTACACACCCGTTAGCCAGACACCAAGCTAACATTAGCTTTCTAGCTAGTCTCGTGTGACGTTTGCTAGCTAGCGTCAACTAGATACTGGGGAACAAACGCATGTCTTCCCCAATTCATTTAAAAAAATAACACAAATGAAATGTCTAAACACCTGCACCGAACTGTAGCAGCGCGGGTTTTCTCTGTGACTTTGTACTTATGCAAGATAAAAGTAAAACAACATACTTCTACATACAGGGTAAATGTTTTTGAGGATTACCTTTTCTCTCCATGATGGCCCTGTGGTGGTTCGTGGGATCGAACGACTGGCGCATGCGTGATTCCAGAAAAATTCACGCCAATCTCTTCAGTACCCCTACTTGATCACGCCCATTGCAGACACCATCAAACTAAATTGCTTGACATTACTTCACTGAACATAGCAGATTCAAATCCGAAACACAAACTAGCAAAGTATCACCTGCTTCTAAAAAGACAAATCCTTTACATGGGAGTGTTTCAACAACAAAAGTGTATTAACCTCCTGCAAATAATTGACTGATCTTAGGTCAATTCAGATAAGAGACATAGTTCCATCTAGTGGTCTAATCATAGATTACTTTTCTTAATATTTCTTAAATAGTAATACGTTTGATAAGCAAGTAGAAACATATCTGGTGAAAAATAACTGTCTTTATTATTTAGTAAACAATTTCTTGGTTGTATTCACACTACAAGCAGCCGTGGAGAGAAGCCTACAGACACATACACTCACTCCAGTTCATAAATATCACCTAAACAGTGTATAAATATTCCTTTCTATTTCCATCTTTTGACATTCATCTGATATTTCTCTTCGCACTCTAAAAATAACAGCTCAAATCCTTGTCACACATTCATACCTCACATACACACACACACATGTGTAGAGACACACACACACACACACACACACACACACAAACATGCCTATACAGAGATTGCTTGAAAGAGTAACATACAGGAAGGAACAAAAGGGATTAAAACACTTTTAAAAAGATGGAACCTCTATTTACACATTAGTTCATTTGGTACCAATGATACACATTTTATGCATTAGTGTATTTCACTGATAGTCCAACCTACAGTGGCTTGGGTAAGTTTAAACCTTGACTAGAGGGGGATCATTTCATTACTCTGTCACCTACAGACTACTGTGGGGGACATGCTAACGTCTTGTCACTTAGTAGAATTCTAAGAAGAATTTCATAGGCTTACCATTTGAGAGAGAGAAAAGTAAAAGCTACTGAGCTACGGCTATGACGGAAGCTACAAAAAATTCAACATTTGAATGTCACCAGCATACAATAACATACATTCAAATATTGTGCTTTCCAAACAAAGATTCAACAAGAGGTTTTTCAGCTGTCGTGAAAAGAGGAGATAACTAGAAAAGACAATGGATCAGCAACCTCATAAAAGAACTTCCCTCGTAAAATTAGTGGTTTGATTTCACATTAGCCTCTTCCAACAGAATTAGCTTGCGCCAGGGCTCATCTGACAGAAGACCATACTTCTAAACCTCCCTTATCATTCACACTTTCCCTATGTGTCTTTTTGTTGTCGAGGACGGACAGACTGGGTTGGCTAAAGCTTGATTTTATAAACAAACCAAAAACAAAGGGTCAAAAAAAAAAAAGAAAGAAAAAGAAGACAAAAAAAAAAAAAAACACCCATGAGCAATGCGAGGCACTTCAATGATTCTTTAGGTCCTGTGAGGCTGAGTGGAGTAGGGCATGGAGGTCTTGCAGGGCCAGGCCTGTTGATCCAGGACAACTCTGTTTGACCTTTCACCCCCTGGACCTCTGACCTTACGACTCCATCTCGTCCTCATCTAAGACAGGGGGCACGAAACTCACCGTCTCTTCAAAGGTGAGACCTGTTGGGAGGAACATACAGAGCGAGAAGTGATCACTACCTCAAACAGAACTCCACAAGAACTTTCCATCCCTGGAGAAACAAAAACATTTAAGTTCCAGAAAGTTAAAGGTACCGTAAGGGTATGTTTGCGTCCCACCCCAACAATAAGGAGAGCCGATGTATCTCTAGGTTTAAGAGTTGTACTCATTTATTTTATATATTAAGTCAGAAACTTTCGCAACAGAAATATCCGCTGGGAGAACATGTTGAGAAAAATAATGCTCCCTTTCTATCAAGTAGCCTCTAAGGTGTTCTGAGAAAATGTTTCTGCTTGTTCTTTTGCATCAGATGTCTGTGGAAACATGGAGCTCATGGAGGCCCTTCCACAGAACCTCTGTGAGGATGCAGTAAGTCTCTTTTGTGAAAAAAGACTAAGATTATATGATTTTAGTTCTTTGTGTTTTATCCCTTTTTAAAAAAAAAAATGTGTCAACACTTCCAATTCTCAACAACTACATAAAAAAGCATCCAAAACAAAGAATCAAGACAAATACTTGTCCCTTCAAAAATGAATCATTGTAGGTCTAGAGGCATATTCATTATTTCACAACAGAAAGCACTTAGTGCACTTTAACAAAGTCATAATGAAAGTGAGTAATAACTCACTCAGAAAACGTGATTTAATGTCTGATAGAAGTGGCTGTAGAGATGCACTCACGTTTCCACTCATCGATCTCAAGCTCGCGGCTCTCAAAGCTCTGGTCATACGGCTCTGCCTCAGGCTCATCCTCTGGGTCGTGGTACTGGGCGAAGTACGTGTGGGCCAGCGCCTCGGCCGCTGTTATCCTCTTGTCCGTGTCCAGAACCAGCATCTTCTCCAGCAGATCCACCGCTGCAGGTGAACACACACACACACACTAGAATTAGTCTCATCACACCGTACATTATATTTCAGACTAATCATGACATTTAGTTATATTTTATGTGTGATTTTGTACACAGTATTTGGTTTCTCATTTCTGTGACAACTGCTTTAATGATTTACAATTACTTCATTCTGGTATTTACTGAAGTATTTGTTTCTACATTCATTCACTGACATCCAGAAAGTAAACTAAAATATGTTCAACTATTTGGACTGCATGATCACTAGTCCATACTGACCAGCTTAGTGTTAAAGTTAACGCCATTGTGTACATGCATTGCACTGCAACACTAATCCATCCACTAATACCCTGACACCAACCACAGCATGGGAGGAGGGTGATGATGGTGATGGTGGTTTCTTTGTTACGGCTGAGGGCAATATTCCCTCTTGTATGCCAGAGGGTCTGAACACAAGCAGCCACATGGATGATTACTTTAGTTTTTTAAGGATTAGTGCATGAAGAGGATTTACCAGTTTCTTCACTCATTAATGTGTGTTTAACATTAAGAAATGTATATGATGAGAATAAATACCGCAGTATAGTAGAAGGCTTAACTCTAAACAGGAAGTTTACATGGCCAGAGCCTATGAATGTGGTGCTGCTGGTGTAACTGTTGAGGGTGTCATACTAAGCTAGCACCAGAGTGTGTGACTGCTAGGCTGGGACACCCAGCTAGACCTTTAATTCGGCTCTGATCTGGCTCTGATCTGGGTGCTCTGTAGGTGGTGTGTTTGAGTGATTGAGTAGGTCTAGTCCTCCTGATTGCGCTGCACTCTTACCAAGTGGGTTGGCTCCAATGAACACGTCGGTGAAATTCCTCTTTGGCATCTGCGGTAAGGAGTTGATGTAGTTCCTGGCCTACAAAACGGGGGGGAAATGAAAGACGTGTAATTGTATCATAAAACAGATGAGACACAAACTTGTTTTTTTCATCGTCACTGACTTCATGCTAATACACTAATCTCCCGTTTCTGGATTCCTCTAAATAATCTACAATCGGGTCCCATCAAACGAACCAAGATGCCTAAAAAAACTGGTGATAACTAACAGTCCCTTTCATAGTATCCTAGTGAATATGACATGGAAACACCGAAATGCTCAAGACGCAGAAGATAACCCTGTGATTTCTCAACAGTCAAAAGTATATGGAACATGATGCTAAAACTGAGTCAGTTAAAGGTTGTAGAAAGTTCATATACCTCTTGTATCACAGGTATGGACATAAATCAGACTTGTAATCCAATATCCCTATCCCGTAACAGAAATGCTGGCCATTTAAACAGTCTGTGGCTACAACACAAGGTTATCTGGTTAAATCTGACTCCTGAGACTGCCTGTGCCCTTATGAGGCATTACTGTGCTGAGTGTCTACTATTGTAATGGCTGGTTAGTATGCAATGCTTTAATGCAGTACACGGGACAATAAGCAGGCAATTTGAGCAGGCAAATGATTGTGCTGGCAGCGTGCTTTTTCCATTACGAGGCATCTACATTATCACAGGTGCAGACGAGAAGAAAAGTAACGAAAAGAAAGAGAAAGAGAGAGAGAGAGAGAGAGGGAGACGGAGGGTGGTCGACTAGAGTAGAAGAACAGACCCCAGACCATCTGTGATTTTCCCCCCCCCCCCCCCCCCCCCGTAACTTTCTATACACCTTATCATTTCCTTAAGAGAACATAACTCAAACCAATGGATGGTTGAATGGTAATGCTTAATAATGTTATGAAGGCATGTTCAATTTCCAACTCAATTCAATTCAATTTCATTTCTATAGCACCAACTGAAACAATTGAAATTGTCTCAAAGCGCTTTCCACAGCCAATGTGTGTGTAAGCATGTGTGTGTGTGCGTGTAAGCATGTGCGTGTGTGTGTGTGTGTGTGTGTGTGTGTGTGCGTGTAAGCATGTGTGCGCATGTAAGCATGTGTGTGTGTGCATATAAGCATGTTTGTGTGTGTGTATGTAAGCATGTGTGTGTGTGTGTGTGCGTGTAAGCATGTGTGTGTGTGTGCGTGTTAGCATGTGTGTGCATGTAAGCATGTGTGTGTGTGTGTGCGTATAAGCATGTTTGTGTGTGTGTATAAGCATGTGTGTGTGTGCGTGTAAGTATGTGTGTGTGCGTGTAAGCATGTATGTGTGTGTTTGGGTGTCTGGTTGTGTGTGTAAGCATGTGTGAGTGTAAGCATGTGTGTTTGAAAGCATGTGTGTGTGTGCGTGTAAGCATGTGTGTGTGTGTGTGTGTGTGTGCGCGTGTAAGCATGTGTGCTTGTAAGCATGTGTGTGTGTGCGTATAAGCATGTTTGTGTGTGTGTATAAGCATGTGTGTGTGTGTGCGTGTAAGCATGTGTGTGTGTGTGCTTGTAAGCATGTGTGTGCATGTAAGCATGTGTGTGTGTGCGTATAAGCATGTTTGTGTGTGTGTGTGTGTGCGTGTAAGCATGTGTGTGTGTGCGTGTAAGCATGTGTGTGTGTGTTTGGGTGTCTGGTTGTGTGTGTAAGCATGTGTGAGTGAAAGCATGTGTGAGTGTGAGCATGTGTGTTTGAAAGCATGTGTGAGTGTAAGCATGTGTCTGAATGTGTGTGTTTCCAGGCCTGAGTGGGCGCTCACCTCGTGGCTAGGCATCCTATTTATTAGCGAGGCGGGGGGCGTTCCAGTCAGCCTCATAATCTGCTGAAGCTGGTTTATGTCTTTGAGGCCTGGGGTCAAGGGTCAACAACACAAGCACTGGCTCTTGAACACACACCTGCTCATTGTCAGTCATTTAAAGAGGGATGCAGTAGTTAGCATCTTTGGAGTTTGGACTGAAAGAGGAGCAGGGGATTTGGGGGGTGGGGTGGGGTGGGGAAGTTCACGCATGCAAATCACAAGCGGAGTGACACAAAAGGACACAGATTATTGTTGAGGTCGGCAAAATCTGAGGGCAAAGATCATTAGCAATCTCAAACGGAGGTACGCCGGGTTCATTGAGTATCATTTCAGCATTTCTGAGCTCTTTGCTCTGATTCTGTGGCAGAGAAGGACACAGAGGCGGCGGCACTTCAGGCTTAGCAAGCTGCAAGAAAATGTTGCGTGTTATTGTTAGTGCACGCACGCGCCCACACTTGTGCACACACACGCACACACACACACACACACACACACACACACACACACACAGCCGGTCTGGCGCAACGAAAAACCGGGAGAGGCGGCGATGTGGCGAGCAAAGGCACTCACAGACTCTGAGGAGAGTTTCATCAACAGATCAGTCCCTGGAGTCCCCACCAGCAGCATAATGAGTTTCAACTGATCAATATCTACTGACGACTCAAGGAAAAGGAAATAAAAAACACCAACAGTAGCCAAGGTGTGTCACCCCCCTCACGGCATGTGTGGCCTGGAGGTGACTGGGGACAATTAAGTAGATAAAAAAGAAAATAAATAAAAACACCAAACCAGGAAGTTCTGTGGAAAGGCAGTAACAAAACAACAACTCTGGTTGTTGCCGCCACTTGTGCCCGCACCTCATCAACAGCAAGCGGTCTGTCAGAGGAAAGGTTAGTTTAGTATGAAACAGTCAGTGAGCCGAGGTTAGGAGCAGCTATGCAGAACACCTTGTGTCGTTCCCAGCAAGCAGGGAAGCCTGTTCACAACCCTTTGGGAAAGTACAGACAAGCAGACAGACAGCTGTGAGTGGGGTGTGAAATATGGCCCAGGCTTAATGTACTTCAGGGGCACCTGGCAGATGAGCTGGCGTGCAGGAAAACATGTTCAGTGCTGTGCACAGAAGCACAAATAAGCGCATAGCTGCAGTGTTTCCTAAAGATGTGCATCTCAGAGTCTGTGTTAAAAGACACTGTGGGGGAGTTACAGCTGACTGCAAGGTTTGCTGTTAGGAGCTGGAAGAAGGGTTAGAGTGCCGGTACATGAGTGGGAGACAAGGAGAGGGATACACAAGACACACAAACGGAGGAGGAAAATCAAGCATTATTAAAAGTATCAACTGCATTATTGAAGCATAAAGAGCATTGGTACTGGTGAAAACAAATTCTGATATATTATTATCCAAAAATTACGCAGCATTAGAAGGCTCCACTCCAGAGAGAGAGAGGGAGGGAGAGAGAGAGAGAGAGAGAGACTGAATGAGAGAGAGAGAAAGACAGAGAGAGAGAGAGACTGAATGAGAGACAGAGAAAGACAGAAAGGAAGAAAGAGAGAAAGGGTACGGCATGTTGACGAAGCTGTTACTTTGTGAAATGCGTGGATGATATCTCCTGTGAAGCCCTGCTAAAGCAGGAAGCAGAGAGCAACTGCGTCAGAGAGAGAGAGAAAGAGAGAGAGAAAGAAAGGCAGAGAAAGAGAGAAAGAGAAAGAGCGAGAGAGAGAGAGAGATTGAATAACAACATGGGTTGTATATGAGCACTGTCTATCACAACATAAAAAAACAGGGTCAGGGGGTTACAGACACAGCCATGTAAACATCTAGAGAGCCTTCAGAGTGTACCCTGGCGTGAGATCAGGGGAGTATTATAAGGGTGTACTGCAGAGAGATCAGGGGAATATCATACAGGTGTACTGCAGAGAGATCAGGGGAATATTAAAACAGGTGGAAAGGATACGGTCAGTCCCGGGGAATAAGGTCCTCCCAGTCAGCAGCTCGGCCATGATGCATCCAACCGACCAAATGTCCACTACAGTGTAGAGAATTCAAAATAAAAAACAGGTATTTAACAACACCAATATGATCGAAAGAACTGCTATTTGCAATTATGTGTCATTTTATTTTTGAAAAAAAATAATTCTGCTATAAATAAGTATATGCATGTATGATTTTAACATTGCATCAAAACTAACAGATAGATTTCCCTATCAATACTCCATAATTCACATCATGATTTCAGTTGATGAAAAAAAACACAATGGTTGGAGCCAACCAGTTGTACCAGTCATGTTGTAGTGCATCCAGTTGAGCATGATCTCAGGAGCTCTGTACCACCGCGTTGCCACATAGCCAGTCATCTCATCATCGGTATGCCGGGCCAGACCAAAGTCCAGGATCTGAGAGAGTGAGAGTCGATAGAATGAATGAAGACATGATAAACAAACAAACAAAGGTAGAAAATGAGAATGAGAGAGAAAGTGATAAAGTGATTCCAAGGCCCCTCCAGTTAGCTGTGGACTCGCTTTGACTGTCAGGCATGTAGTTCTCTGTACTTGTTTCAAACAGTGTGTGTGTGTGTGTGTGTGTGTGTGTGTGTGTGTGTGTGTGTCCGGCTCCCCTATCCATCAACTCACTCACCTTCAGCTCACAGTCCTCATTCACAGCCAGATTACTTGGCTTCAGGTCCTATGAAAGGGGCGAGAGAGGGAGGGAGGGAGAGGGTGAGAGAGTGAAGGAGGGGGTCAGAATGAGCGACCGAGGAATATATGCATATACTTTTATTGATACAGCTGACTTCCTGTTCATTCAAGGTCACAGCAATTGCTTCCGGTCATTATCATATCACACATAATTAAAACTGATAAGTTACTCACCCTGTGTATGATGTCTGCCGAGTGGATGTACTATAAAAGACAAACCAGTAATGAGAAACACACATTCGATATTTACATGAGATGAAAACCCACAAAACACCTTGTTCCTTAAGCGTGCATTCTGAACTAATTTACACTAAGCTCTGTATTTGACCCATGGAAATATCGTCACTTAATGTTTTACTGCATGGAGGTTAAAAGTTCACAGGGCAGGTTATTTAAAAACATTAATTTAAAATATTTGCTAAGGGGGGGGGGGAGCTGTGGCGCAAGCAGGAATACCCATGGGGACCCGGTTCGAGTCCGACTCGCTGTCATTTCCCAAACCCTCTCCAGCTCACTTCCTGTCTCTATGTACTGTCCTATCTGATGTAAAAAGCCCAAAAATATTTGCTAAGAGTATATTGGAAGCACTGTATCCCATGCTACAGTGGTGGAAAGGTTTATAAATAGCATCAAAAGCGATGTGGAGGACTGGGCCACGGGATAGGGTTACGTGTGTTGGTGTTTAGGAGATGCTTGGCATGCCAGCGGCTTTGACTAGTTTGGGAAGAGTCTTGTCACCTTGAGGCCACGCAGGATCTGGTAGATGAGGAACTGCACGTGGTCGTCCGTCAGCTTCTGGCACTTCACAATGTTGTTCAGGTCTGCGCCCATCAGGTGGGTCACCAGGTATCTGAGAGAAGCCAAAGAGGAAGTGATGCACATGGTCATGAGAGAGCACTTCCTTTTTCAAAAACCTACTTCCCAATTTGGCAATAATAACATGGTGCACATTATTTCAGGGGGGGGGGGGGGGGGTACATTACAAATGGTATGGCACAACATTTAGGAATACAATTTCATACCAAAGGCTGTTTGTGCACACTTGATAGCATAATGTGTTTTTGCCAACACCAATTGACCTATCGCTAAGCCCCGCCCCCCATTGTGACAGCTGCTAAATCGGACACTTTATCAGAGCTGACTAGAGTTTACAATGGCAGCTATCAGTGACAAAACTATATCCTAAGAGGCTCTAGACAACTTTTGGAGACAAAAGGACCTGATTTCGCCTAGAAGGCTTCAAAAGGGACTTAATTATGCAATGGAGGGATATGTATACAATTTAAAACTCGATATGGTGGATAACAAGCTTAAATTTGAGGCGAGAATTTACAGAGCTCAATGCAAGAGAAGCCTAACTCACGGTCATCGCGATTGCAGATAAATACATCCAATACCAGCATTGTTCATGCACCGCATGGGAAAGATACAATAAATTCACAGTCAGTTAATTTAACTAATCTGGAAGGCACCGAGATGTACACCTACGTTTATTAACTAGCAGGAACCTGCCCCTGACAGGACATGTCCAAACCATGGCTATGGTCCTAACGGTTTAGCTTGTTAATGTAACCTTTTTAATTACCGGCATGCGTGTGTTTCGTTCACGTTGTCATGTTAATCCATTATTAAACCTATCGTTTGTTTAATAAACTGTCCCATAACTGACAAAGTTACGCTAGCGCAGCTATTGAATCATTAACGTTAGCTAATTTGAACCAGAGATAACTTGCCTAAGCCTAGCATAACATCAGTGGTGAAAGTAAGCAGGTACTGTGAATAATGAGTAGGCCTATGCCTTTTATCATGTAGGCTTAGTTGATTGCTTTAGCAATGGGAAATTCTAACAAGAGTATGGCAGCTAATGAACGTAGCGTAGCGTTCACTGTGCGGTCTGTCACACAGCTTAATCCACCCACCGGAGATATTTTGGACCGGTCTTGTTTTCGTTTAGGAAATGAGATACAATATACCCCATTGCCTATCTTCTCACGATAACTCGTATCAGTGTTGTATCTATCCCATGCACATCGTTTGGCCATTTATGTTGAAACTACATTACCACAATTAGCCTACAGTACACACTTGTTTTTGTCCCGTTGTGGCTTGGGGAAAGGGATGAAATATACCCCATTCTGCAGCCTATCGGGATACCTACTGTCGGTGTTACGTGTACCCCAAGCACATCGTTTGACCATGTTTTTTTTTTTTTCATAAGCAACATCAATCGATCATTAAATTATTGAAAAAGGTCTCCTCCCTGTTGTTTTCAATGGAGTTATCGGAGCCGATGTCCGAGTCCCGTTCAGGCTGGAATGTCATTGGTTCATCTGCGTTCTAAGTGCGGCGCTTAGCGACAGGTCAATTGAATTCAGCAGAGGAAACGCCATATTAAAAGGAACTGTGTTTGTTTCACTTCCACTGTGTTTCTACTACACAGCCTCTCTCACAGCCTGCCAACAGAGCAGGAAATGGACTATCGGAGAACTCCACTTCACATCCCATTTATAAACTCCCCCTGGATCAATTTACGCCTTCAAATGCACAGTCACTAGCAGGGTCCGCCTGTGGACTGCGTGGTGTGCTTCTATGCGCCTGAGACTGGGGGGGGCGTGGGTGGTTTCTTGTTGGAGAGTGAGGCTTGATGACTCAGCGATCTGGGCCTCAGGCTCCCTGGCCGCACGCCCCCGCAGAGTGGCCGTCGCGGGCGGAGAGGCAGGGCCGTCAGCAAACACGGAACACAGCAGCCTCTCAGCTCCACAGAAATTCCTCTTGTTTAAACGTGCAGCAGCTTTTGCCACCAGTACACAGAGGTCTTCACAGGCTGCATAGCAGAGCCGTCAGAGAGTATAGCTCTACAATAACTCCACACTGTCAGTTTTCCGACTGCTGCAGAGGCGGGTACTACCAGTAGGTAGTCAGGAAACAGCCAATAACATAGACTGCCTTACTGTCCCTCCTCTCTGTGTCCTTGGGAGATTTGTCTACCTTATGCATGATACTGCACAGAGGTCTTCACAGGCTGAGCCCGAGCACAAGCGATGACACCGCCGCGAAACACAGCGAATAACAACGAGGACTCTGCCCCAGTCTCGCCCTCATTCCAACTCGGCTTCCCAGCCTGTTGCTAATTGGTCAGTTCCTCTACCTTAGTCGTCCTGCTTGCTGCAGAGAGCACCACACACGCAGTACCAGTGACCTATTAGGAATCGTGGCGAATAACGCCAAATCTGAGTCGTCCCATCTCAACTGGATGCTTCTGATTCACTCTGCGCTCCGGTCTTGAACGCTTCCTCCACTTAAGCTGCTGTGCATTTAGAATAATTACGTTAAGTTATGATTGGACGCCTATCCTCTTCCACCATCCCTTTAATAGAGACATGTTATTTATAATGTGCCCATTTTATCTCCCATTATTAGTGCTGGAAAAAATAGCTCCCTGAACTATGTACGTCCATAAAAAGGTCTGCCTCTTGCCATTAAAAAAGGTCCTGTTGCTGCAACATCACGGACTGTCCACGTCTTTGTGAGATCTGAGCTAAAGGTTGTTACTACACACAAGAAGTCTAATAAACAGCCAACCCGGATTTTATACTGGTTATTTGGCAGACCAGTTGGCTATGCGGATTATTTGTCGACATGAAGGCTGTGTTTACAAAAGCATATCTTGTTGGAGAACAGTATAAATATTTTCACTGACGAGGCTGGCATGCTGTAACACAGCCCAGCCTAAGCCTGGTGCCAACACAATCAAAGCTTCTATGTGTCAGTATGACTGCTTGCTGTCTGTCTGTCTGTCTGTCTGTCTGTCTGTCTGTCTGTCTGTCTGTCTGTCTGTCTGTCTGTCTGTCTGTCTGTCTGTCTGTCTGTCTGTCTGTCTGTCTGTCTGTCTCTGATCCGCTCTCTCCATCACAATCTCTCACAAGCATTCAGCCTAAACCTGAAGCAGACCCAACAGTCTTCAGTTCATAGAGCTGCAGGCCTTTCATGGACCTGCTGGGCTATGCACACGCTACTTTTGGACAACACAGACTAGCACAAAGCCAGTCTCAGCTCGCACACCACATCTGCTATTTGTCCTTGCAGTAAACACAGATGCCATCATATCCACAGACCATAACACATCAATGGCACCTACACATGCAGTATATATAACAAATAAACCACACACAGTCTCTGTGCGGTCTGGAAAATGTAGGTATTTTTAGGGGAGATCGCCTCTGGTTCCAGACCCCCACCCCCCCCCAATCCTCCCACTGCTGACCTGTTCTGTTTCCTACATTGAGGAAGAGGAGGAGAAACAGAAAGAGGGGGCTGGGAGAGAGAGTTAGATATGAGAGAGAGAGAGAGAGAGAGAGAGAGAGAGAGAGAGAGAGAGAGAGAGAGAGATAGAGAGATAGAGAGATAGATAGATAGATAGATAGATAGATAGATAGATAGATAGATAGATAGAGAGAGAGAGAGAGAGAGAGAGAGAGAGGACAGCATAAGAAGATCAAAGGAGTGGTAGAATGAGGGGGAGCCCTATACAGAGAGAAAGACAGATGGAAAAACAGATAAACAGACAGAGAGAGCAACAGACAAAGAAATAGCGAGGGGGAGCTGGAATGGCCTCTGTAGCTCCCACGCCTCCACCACCTCCCTCTCCTGCTCCTTTTCGCTCCTCTCTGCATGAGTCACGCAGTATTTTTGGAAGCAGCAGAGAGCCTGGCTCTGAATTAGCTATGCAAGTCCCTGCCTGCACCCCTCTCTCTCTCTCTCTCTCTCTCTCACACACACACACACGCTCTGTCTCTCTCACGCTCCCTCGTTCTCTCTCTCACTCACTCACTCTCACGCTCGCTCTCTCTCTCTCTCTCTCTCTCGTGCTCGCTCGCTTGCTTGCTCTCTTTAGATAAAAGAAGAGCCCCTTCCCCTCCGTCTATTTAGTGGTCTCTCCCCATTTGTCCTCTTCCCTTCTTTAGAACATGGCTCACAGTAGTGCTCCCCAGTCTAGTCAGTGGTTTTCCCCCGTACCCTTTTCCCACTCTCCTGTCTCCCATCTCCCTCTCTGTATAGATCACAGGAATGCACCATAGTCCTGGTCAGTGGTCTTTTCCCCCTACTCCTTTCCAAGTTTCTTCTCTTTCTATCCCCCCCGCCCCCTCTCTCTCACTCACTCTAACCTCCTCACTTTAGATCCTGTCTCATATGGTGTTTCCCAAGATCCCTTTCCAAACAATCTCAAACTCTCTCTCTCTCCCTCTTAACTCTCTCGGAACTCACTCCCTCCCTCTCTCTCTCTCTCCAAACTCTTTTCCCCTCTGCAGGCATAAAGCACATGGAGTGAACCCGCGCCGTCTCCTCACAGGGCTTAGGGAGGCCGCCTACATTCCTTTGGAAATGGTTGTGTGGTGTGGCATGCTGGACGAGGATATGGAAACTGGAGATCATGTTTTGGGGCGGAGGCAGCGTGGCTGTGTGGGTGGTGTTGTGGCAAGAGGCAGCCTGTTCGTCTGCTTATCGGCTGGTGGAGCGCTGTGGATGCTGCTCACTATCGTTTCACTCTACAAATGTCATGTTGGCACACTGTGCAGATTGCTCCATGCAGCCGTCACAACAGCAGCACACACAGCAGAACCAATACATGACCTCAGGTGACTGACTTATATTTGTTAGGTATATGTCAGAGGTCAAAGTTCAAGGTCACTTGAGTCAGCTGCAAAAATTAAGACTTTAGTTATCCACCGCTGATGGCATAACAAAGGATCATCTTTCCACCTCCTATGTAAGACGCACATGATACCCTTTGGTTATATCAGTGGCGTTAACACTGGGAGATGAACCATTGCTCTTGTCAAATAGGATACGTGAGTTCAGGGTACTCTGGCCTACATGATCCAAACCACAGCAGCATCATGCAATGGTAGCCTGAAACCGCTCTGCTCGCTTCACCCGGAAGGGGAGGAGGGGAATTCAAAACCACAAGCTTATCTGGACACAGGATATCTGCAACTGCAACCGAACTCAACGAGAAGGGAGGGAATTACACACCGAATCGACAAAAAAAACCTCACTATTGTTTGGGATTCTCTTGAGAGTCAATACATAAACACAAAAAAAATTGTGCTTATTTATTTTTATGTCACTACTAGTACATTTGTAAATATTCCTCACCATTTGAAATATTCATCATTTCCTTGCATGCACATAAATATCAAGGATTTGTTTCCTTTTTTACCAAATTGGTTCCTATGTGCTTCTCTGTCAAGCAAATGTAACCAAGACATACAGTTTTTTTTTCCCTCTGAGATGGGTGCCAGGTTTGTGGTCTTCACACCTTCAACCCACCGATTGACAAGCAAACACCAGTGCACCTTCGCAGAGGTTTAGTGTCGCGCACATTTGCATGGATGCACTGACAAGTAGAACATGGCCCCTGCCGCGCCTCATCTAAAGCGGGCTCTGCACTGAATGTAGTCTGCTGGAGGTAATACGCTTTCATCAAAGCAACACATTTGCAGTTGAGCAACGTGTTATCAAAGCAAGAATCCAAGGTAAGGGAGATGGCTGGCTAGTGGCTACTTCTAGTGCAGAGCGTCTCTTCACACTTGAGATCAAGGTCACAAGAGGCACACAGAAAGGATGTCATGAGCAGTTGTTTTGCAGGATGGAGAGAGGGAGAGAAAAACAGATTCCACTCACAGATCATTGAAGTCATCCACATTGGTGTCAGGAGTGAAGACATCCAGCAAACCGATCACCTGCAACACAGAAAGCAGAAGCATGAGTTTGGACATGAGTGGATCTACATCCCTGGGCATCTACTACGGCTCAGAGCAGAAGCATGAGTTTGGACTTGAGTGGTTCTGGATCCCTGGGCATCTACTCCTCAGAGCAGAAGCATGAGTTTGGACTCGAGTGGTTCTGGATCCCTGGGCATCTACTACGGCTCAGAGCAGAACCATGAGTTTGGACTCGAGTTCTGGATCCCTGGGCATCTACTACGGCTCAGAGTTCTGATGAGGGGACGGGCACAGGGGAGGAAATGGAGCAAACGAACAGAAACAGTTCTGGCATTCAGGACAACCTCTGGCATAACTCACTGAAAGACATGGGTCATCAGGGAGGAAGAGAAATATATATATATATATGTATAGAGAGAGAGAGAGAGAGGGAGGGATAGAGAGAGAGAGACCGAGGGAGGGATAGAAAGAGAGAGAGAGGGAGGGATAGAAAGAGAGAGAGAGGGAGGGAGGGATAGAGAAAGAGAGACAGAGGGAGGGATAGAAAGTGAGAGAGAGAGCTTTGGCATTACTGTTTTGAAGTCTTGCCTGTGAGGTTTTGAGACAGAAACCACAAAGTGCTGCAGACGGGGTAGGGAGGATTTAGGTGCTCAAAGGAAAGGGAACAGAAAGTCATCAAAAAGGGAAAGAGAGACAAATACATACTTACATAGCCAGAGTTTTTTTCTCTCTTTTGATACCAAGAAAGAAAGTTTGTTTGAATTTGAGCAAGAAAGGAAAAGAGAGGGGAAAGTGGGCAGCAAGTGAAAGAAGGAAAGCAAGAAAGCAAGAAAGAAATAACGAAAGAGAGAGAGAGAGAGAGAGAGAGAGAGAGAGAGAGGCAACAAGAGAACGAGAAACTCACATTTTCATGTTTCATGTGTTTGAGAAGCCGCATCTCCCTGTAGGTGCGCTTGGCGTGGATGATGGACTGGAATGGCCGAGAGAGTTTCTTCACGGCAACACTCAGGCCAGTGTGCTCATCAAACGCAGAACTGCAAGACATACACATGTTCATCAAGCCGTTATCATAGTAATAACTAGGCTGACGCATGCCAACAACAACTACATGCAAATGTATCTTGTAATCTAACTGGAATGGCAAGGTATTATTAAACCCATTGTCACAGGGTCAATTTGCAGGAAGCACATGTAATAGTGAAATACACTAGCTGGACACGTGCGTGTAAATGTAAGCTAATGACTTTAAACCATACGATGCAACAATTTTCCCCTCTTTGATTTATGCTTTTAAATGAGCAACTACTTGAAGCATAATCTTTAAATTAATTTTGATGGAATATGGTCATGTGAATAATAAACACAACTGCCATTCCCATAAGCAACCCAGGCCATGCTATATGAAGTTCTGTGCTTTGGATCGGAACACCACACGAAAAGCATTAGAAAAGATGCCAGCTAGCAGGTCAGCTGGTGGGGTTTTCAAGATCTTTGCATGCTTTTAGGTAGGTACCTTGCGAGTTTTGCACCTACACTCCATTATGCTCATTTTAATTGGGGATATTGTAAATTGCATTAACGTAATGGCCACACACATACAGACTAGTCTCTGCAAACTAGCAGGGCCCACATACACACACAAGTGCCACTGAAAGAAGAAAGTTACAGAAACAAAGAAACAGGAAATCACAACTTGTTTCTGCTAAATATAATTCCCCTCATCTCAAACTTGTTTTGTCTCCTTTCTGTTTTCCTTTTAAAACACTGTTGCACTCTTCCCCTCACATGTCAACATTCACAGGTGACAATTTATTTGGATAGTCTGCCTACACAGGCTTTACAGATGGTTTATTGAAATTCAAATTCAGTCTCTCATTGTTCACTGCACATCACCGTAACCGAACCCGACCCCTAATCACAACCAGAAGTATGTTGTTAACAGAGTTTCAACAGGTTGTTTGTTTATAATCCGAGACTCTCTAAATAGTGTTTAGGGGACCATGCAAATAAAGTATGACCCATTCACAACACAAGAACACCCATCCAACTGTGGCAACACCTGGGGCAGCAGGGTGCAACACATTAACCCATTAGTTATGGAAGCCATGCCTTCGTCTCAGGATGTATTACATCAGACAGGCTTAGTGAAACTACACCCCAATAATTCGGGTCGAAAATCTGGCCATCAGGTGTGAGTGGTAATGTTGGGTGGGCAATAACACAGAGACCTTACAACATTAACTGTAATCGCACAATGTAGTACAGGAGTAGGTGGGAAGAGAGAAGCTTCACCCCTCAAATCTGGTCTAAAATCCTCCGGCTGTCAGAAGAGACTGATCCTGTAGGCCATAACAGGGCCCCTGTCATTCTATCCTGCCTGCCTGGTTGCCTAGCACTCTGTTGATAGTATTCTGTATTCACTAAACACACTGGTGGCAGATGGAGGAGCTACCTTAACAACCCCAATGTCCAAACAGCCCTATTCCTCTTAATTAAGAAGATTCACTTTAGCCCTGCATATCTGATATCCAAATATAACACTGCACTCACACATGTTGGGTGTCTGTATGAAGTATTTCAGCATTTACTTTGTTCTGGTTTCGCCACCATTTATCTTTGGAATAATGGGTAACGCTTATGCTTCTGACACATACCAATCGTTTTCCTGTATAGAACAAACGTAAACGCACATTGTAGTATCTGTCCACCAAGGGCATTTCCTGTGCAGCAATAAACAAGACTGAGAAAGTGTGAAGGTCTTGTGGTGGAATGCTTTGCAGAACATCAATATGTCAAAAACAAAGACTTAGTCGGGGATAAACAAGTGAATCTCGCAAATAGGTTAAGACGTCTGTGCCGCTGAACGGTGGTTTCGAGGGGAACCACAACAGTGAATCATGACCTAGTAGCACTATGAGTCACTCCGGAGAAGGAGCAGGATGACATCACTGGACATACAGGAACAGATGTCCCACTCACATCCAGACAAGTCCAAATGTTCCTCAGCGGTGACGCAACGTTATGCGTAATTCTATGTCCTTGTCCCTTGGCTTCATCAGTTCAATAAAGTCACTAATGATGTCTAGTTGAGTGATCTATCCCTTAAAAGTTAGTTTGACATTGCGCCAGTGCATTTTATGGGCGTTCACGTCTCCTATAGTGTGTTACAGTACGTTATTTCGGTCAACTGTTTGCTGTTCACGTTACCATTATGGAAAGGAAATGCACGGCGTTACATTAATTCTTGGCTCATCCAAATGTTTAAACATATTTCCTACTGTCTATTTATTTACCTGTCATATTCACAAGGCAATCCGAAGATTGCACAAACTACAGGGTTCCACAACCGACTAAACGTAGCACGACTGGCTAGCCGTTGATGAAAACTTGTGGGTAGCTAGCCACCTCGCTATGCTAAGCGTAGAAGTCTTGATCACTGCATTTCCAAACTAGATAGGCAAGTTAACGATACAACCAGGCTCTAACTATCGTTGTATGATGATTACCCACCATTTCTCCATAAATAAAGAGACACAAAGCTCACGGATAGCTGGCAAGCGAAGGCATGAATTCCCAGTCCTATCACATTAGCATAGATGCTAATGTGTGGCGAGGTCTGAATGAATGAAGCAATCTCACATAGCGCAAACAAAGACAAACTGCAATATTTACCATACTGATCCATATGCACCAGAACCAACGGGGGTCAATTTCTGGTATCGTACAGGAACCACCCAGACAGTCTTGTTAAGCTCCGTTCGATAGAAGGGACTTTCTGGCTGCGACATTCCTGCAGAGAAAACCACTGACGAATAGTAACTTCTCCTTTTCCTGGATCGGCTGTGCAGGCTAACCAGCTAACTTCGATGGTAACTTCGTGCAAACAAGGCAAAGAATATGTTTCGAAAGTATCTTCAAAACTGCGAATGACTGACAAACCTAAAATAGTTTATTACATATGCATGCCTCCAAAAGGCGATTCTAGTAAGCCCATACAATATAAGACGAGGCCAATGAACATGATTCAGCCACCGTCCCGCTTGTCTCTCCCCTTCCCCTGCGCAACTTTGCAGCACAAGCAAATCTTTCGCGTTTGTCACTTCCCGAATGTGCCCCCCGAATCTGTTAACTCTCGCGAGGTGAATCGGACAATAAAACAGCCAGAGTCTCAACTTAAAATTTTATTAAATGCGTTGTAAATAAAGACATTATAAAGCTTGCACAACACGAAGCAGTATCACAGTTAATTATAAATACAATTTAGGACATAACATTCATAGTGCATCGTAGCCTATTGTGTTTAATAATGCAAACCTACTGGTGAAAAAAACATCGAACAAGTGTCTAAAGCCTACCGTATAGAAAAACGGTGTATACATATTTCAATAAGCTTTAGAGAAACCAAAACCAGATTTAACTTAAATAAGCCCTTCTTAATATCTAAAACGTTTAAAAAACGTACATGTTTAAACAAATTTAGGAGTAAAAGAAATCCAGAAGGTTTTGGCCTTGTGCTTATTGGTAAAATGTATCACAAAAAACACCAGGTTGATACAGCTCTAAATTACCCTCAATGGGCATATCAAATAACCTTTTGGGATAGACTTCCAAGCAATGCTATAGTTTCATAACATACATTAAACAGAAAGAAGGGTTAAAGGTCGAATGCTGTACATCCCAACCCTTGCACCTAATATGATATTGTAGTTAGTTACTGCAACTTGGTGGATAAAACTTATCAGTAATGTATCAGCATTCTCCATTTCTTATGTCTTACAAAAATGGGGAAGTGTCTGCATCCTGTTTGTGAACCACATCATACAAATATGCCTTCTGTAAACCACATCATATAAATGCACCCTTTTTTAAATGTCTGTTCTCATTCAAGCATTCTGTTGGGAAAGGAAGTGGATAATAAAATCCTATTAATGATCAACTCTGCGATAGAGATACAGAGTTATAACAGCTGTGTTACCCAACACATTTCAGACGTAGAGCCACTAGATGGCGCACTATTCGGGAGTCTGCAGCCCATTGCAGCAGAGTTCATTTCAGAAACACAGGTGGCTGCACGGATGTCCCTGGAAGAGTTGAACCAACCTCAGCTCATCTCCATCTCCAGACCAGATGATGACTTGAGGGGCACAGTGTCAAATCCATCAGACGTCCTCTGAGGGGGAAACCACCACACAAAAATAAATACATAAAATAAATATATACCGTATATCAGTTTTCTTACTATTATACAATAATATTATACAATATATATATATATTATTGTATAATAGTAAGAAAACTGATATACGGTATATATACGGTATATATTTATTTTATATATATACATATATACATATCTCAGTTTTATCCACTGTATCTTGGCCAGGTCACAGCCATATGTATTGCAGAGTCACCTGACATCTACAGTGTTACATAATCAATTCAATGTACACTTCTAGTCAACCCTTTCATCTCAAGCAAAGGGCAGTAAACCCCACAGAGCACACACACTGAGAGGATGGCCCTGGAAGGATACTGCTGCTTGATACACCTGACACTACAGTCCATACAGGAATACACATATAACTGATGCAGGTTAAGACAGTGGGCTTTTGACTCAGAGGGCATCTCTGCATGAGCATATGTACCTCTCTGGAGAAGGACTTGATCTTCCCGAAGAAGGACTTCTTGGTTAGGTAGATGAGGTCATCCTCAGCATCCTCGCCCTCCATGATGGCACAGCTGTCTGCAGCTGGGAGTTCACACTCCCTCTCACCTGCCGTCATCATCAGCTTGGAGTACTTATATTCCAGTCTACAGCAGAGAGAGAGACAGAGAAAAAGAGAGAGAGAGCGAAAGAGGAGGGCGACAGAGCGAGAGATAGAGAGTGGATGAAAGGTAAGAGAGTAAGAAAGAAAGAGAGAGAGAGAGAGCGAATTAGGAGGGGGACAGAGAGAGATAGAGAGTGGATGTAAGAAAGAGAGATAAAGAAAGAGAGACAGAGGGAAAGAGACAGAGACATATAAAAAAAACATCTATCTTAACCTGCGACATTAACACTATGCAATCTGTAAAATGAAACATTTTTTACAATAGAGCACTTCACTAGAGGGTGGAAATTTGAACTTAGAAACACCGTTGTGATTTAGGATACTTCATGAGGTCATATAGATCCTTAATGCAAACTTTGACACCGGAATCTTTTTTTGCAGGATCTATCTATCTATCTATCTATCTATCTATCTATCTATCTATCTATCTATAATACATTCAATCTCTGCAATATTTTCAGGACTATATAGAACACTTCAAATCTCTGAGGTATTTGTACAATAGAGCATAGTGTTTTCCCCCGGATAGTGACACCTGTTGAAGCCGAAGGTCACTAGGCTGAAGGTCACTCATCTAAAGGTCACTAGGCTGAAGGTCACATAGCTGAAGGTCACTCACTTGCGTGTCTTCTTCCAGAAGTAGCAGCTGATGGTGATGAGCAGAAGAGCAGAGACGCTGCCAATGGACACCCCAAACTTCAGCCAGAAGTCCAGAGTCACACACGCACTAACCGTCTGCGAGGGCAGCGTCACCCCCCCAAAACAGAGCAGGGACTGCTGCCACACATAGGTAGTCCTCTGGACACACACAAACACATCAGTAGACAGACACATTTAAATTGGGTGTGACCATGTATTCACATAGACACACATGTGTGTGCTTGCACATACTAACAGAAACACACATACAAATAGTGGTACAGACACACACAGACACACACACACACACACAGACACACACACACACAGTTATACACATGTTTCCCTCCTCCCCCACACCTGTGTCACCTGACCCCCCCACCCACCCTCAAGACCTGTGTCACCTGACCCCCCCATCCACCCCCAGATCTGTGTCACATGACCCCCCATAGGTGGTCCATTTAAATTTACATTTAGTAATTTAGCCGACGCTTTTGTCCGAAGCGATGTACAAAGGAGAGAACAGTCAAGCTAAGAGCAATAAAAACCTGGGGCCGTATTCACAAAGCCTTTTATCTTACCACTAGGAGTGCTCCTAACTCGCGCTAAAACCTTTTACGTAGGAGTCATTTCTTAAAAGTGATTCACAACGGCTCTGAGACCTACTCATACTAAGGATAATACCAACTCCTAAGCTTAAGATAAAAACTCCGTTGCTATGGATGACGTCGCTTCTCATGCACGAGTTTAGAAGGGGTGAGGACGGTGATTGGTTGTTGACATGCTCTCTCATTAAAAACTCATTTGTGACGTCTCTCTAACAATCCCACTATATCGACTGAAAATAAGAGAATAACCTAGGCTTCAAATTAAGTCATATTAAATAGTTATGGACAGTGCAGTTAGCAGAATGCACACGCATGATGACAAGTTTGTGCATCCAACGGGAATGACACTTTGCACGTTAAGAGAAATATAAAGCGATCAATATAAAATATGGCAATTGCATGTTATCAAGGCAGTAATAATTAAAGCACCCAGCAAACTGTTAGGCTATTATATTTCCAGCCCTTGACCACTTCAAATATCAGCACATGCGGCCCTTTAAGCCCTCCAATCTTAATTGATCAAAGCGAAACGAACGTGAAACGTAGGCCTATAGCCTAAGCGAAAGCCTACTGGTCCCAGGACCAATAGCCACTGTCACCCCAGCGGCATCCAGCTGGTAAGTTCTCAAAAACCTGCTGCAGACCTCTCTCCGTTGAAATGCACAAGTCATCGGTACATCCAACTGTTGGATGATGTGGGGTCTACAGTGCGTTGATAGTTTGATGAATTAAACGGCTGAATGATGATTCCCAGTGTCGTCATTTGCGTTTTCCGCGAAGCCAAATAGGCTATCTTTGTGTTTCCAAACATTTCACTTCGGGACACATCGTTGTTTAAAGGCGTCATTGCATCCCGCGCTAATTCTACGACAATATTAATACCTTCACGGTTTAAGCAATGTCTTTTATCAATTCCAAGTCGGCTGCAGCCATCTTACGATTTTTTGTGAATAGGTCTTAGTGACTTAGGAGTCCTCATGAGGAGTTTTAAGCTGTCCTAGACTTAGGTGCTACTTTTAGGGATAAAATATTTTGTGAATTGCTCTTAGTAAAAAAAATTAGGAGTCCTACATTTAAGACTGACACGCCCATTATTTTTAGGAGTTTCTCCTAAATTCGCCACTTATGAGCTACTTTTAGCCCTAAGATTCTTTGTGACTACGGCCCCTGGTGTAACAATAAATACTACTTAACATAAGAAAAAGAAAAAGGACATAGAAAGAAAACGAAGTGCAGGAATGTAACTGCTGA
>NC_137921.1:14768941-14803941 GCF_963457725.1 Sprattus sprattus | reverse complement strand
CATGACCTTCATTTTAGATGAATCGATGAGCAGATTGATGTATTGATGGATGTGTGGTTAGATGGGTGGATGGAGGTAAGTAAGAAGAGACAGACTGACCAAGAGACAGACAGACAGACAGACAGACAGACAGACAGACAGACAGACAGACAGATACTGTAGATAGATAGATAGATAGATATAGAGACAGATAGATAAATAGATAGATAGATAGGTAGACTGATAAGTAGATAGCTAGATAGCTAGATATATAGACATAGAGACATAGAGACAGATAGATAGATAGATAGATAGATAGATAGACTGAATACCTCGCCTCCACATAGCCCAATGCTGAACTGCTGGAAGTACTTGAGGCCCCTGCTGGTGAAGCGTGGACTGTTTTGGACAGATGCGACGCTGGACAGGAGAGAGAAGTCATAGTGGAGGCTCTCCCCGTCGCTCTGCTTGACTGCCAGCTTACAGTCACTCAGACAGGCAGTGTGGGCCTGGGAGGAGGGAGGAAAGAGTAGTCCCTTATACATGCGTCAATGTAAAGCTGTTACATCGCGTCTGCACCGATAGAAACTCGCGAACGTGTTACAATTGCCTCATGTATAAGGGGTCTAGATGTGAACTGTTCGTTTTTCCGGCGATCGTCTGAGCCTTTCGAGAGAGGTGGTTTACCACGTTCGTTCGGCTCAGAAAAGGGCGTGTCAAATCAGGGCGATGTGTCATGGGGGAGTCGGTGCGTGACTGGGGGGAGACGGTGACAGGAGGCTAGAAAGTTAGAGGCTAGAAAGTTCTTGCCTGTTCTTGAAAGGAGACTGATCCAATAGGCTAGTAGGCCTACAATTTTTTTATCAGTAATAAAACGCATGTTGGTACACCATTTTAATATGGTAATATAGCCTACTGTTTTTTGCAAAATGAAAGAAAGCATATTTAGGAAACGCCACTGGAGCCTATTAATTCCGAAATTTCACCACATTGTAGGCTATATACTGTAACAACCCCAACACTTGCCTGCTTCCCTTGCAAATCAAAGTTTTCCGACTATTTTTCTTACCTTCTTTCTTAGCTGTTGATGTTACTGAGCTAGAAGTTTAACTTGTTCTGAACATCTGCGCTGCCAATGCCCAATGTCACTTCTGAGTCAAATCACTCCATCATCTCTTTGAAATTCCTTATTCCACGAGTGGTAGGCTACAATGGCTGTTTTAAAATATAACTAATAGCCTAACGAAACAAAATTACCCAGGCAGTTTCATCTTCGAGACGTTAAGGCTTCTTCCAATACTGACAGCTGACTCATAGCTTGCAGGTTTGCGGGAGACGCGACATTTGAGGGATCGTCACTTAATTTAAACCTTTTTTGCTTCCGTTAGTGTGTGTGTGTGTGTGTGTGTGTGCGTGTGTGTGTGTGTGTGTGTGTGTGTGTGTGTGTGTGTGTGTGTGTGTGTGTGTGTGTGTGTGTGATAGAGACAGAGAGGACTCAGTAAAACATCGGAAAACACTGTGTCTCGTAAGCCTTAAGCTATCAATCACCCCCACAATGAAATATCACAGTCGCGACAAACTTCTTGGCATTGTGGTGCGCCCAAAACGCAAGCTATAAACGTAGCCATCCTAATGTAACCAAAATATACCTCTGCTGATATGCCTAACCTTCGTTCTATTTAGAATTTGTCTTAGCACTATGCAGGAATAAAATAGCATCTACAGTGTCAGGATTCAGGCGAGAGCGCCTGGCTTTTATAAAGCGCCCTGCTGCACTGAAGGAGCGCTCACTCGCAGCACTTGTTGCTGGAACGCATATAATTCGTTTTGCAAGGTGCTGTAGTCGTGGGAACGACTGGCCTGGTTTCTCCCAAAAGGAAAGTAGATTTTCCTCTGCTGATCCCGCGTCTATATGGAAGTTTGTAGAGAGAATGCGAGGGAGTAAAATGCTCCGCTGTTTTAATAAAACGTTTGCAAAACTAGACGTTTGCAATGAAGTAGGTAAAACAACTTTCGCCAATATCTCCGTAAGGGAGATGGGTTGTGGGCTCAAATTTCCTGGGATCAAAGAAGACGTTAGTATTCATGTGCAAACTAAAAATCACGTCTCAGGATTGCTGCGCATGCAAGTTATTTCGGGTGTCTCAACTGTAACTAATACCACTGTCAAATAATTATGAGTTCAGTAAAAGACGGAGCAAACACAGTTTTCTACCGTTGTTGAAACACATCCACGCTTAGACTCGTTTTCTTTCCATCTGGGAGTGGTTATTCAAAGAAAATATTAAGAACTATATGCTGATAGAAAGAAGGGAACTTTAAGCCACTACACTGCCTGTGCACGATGCGGATCCACGTTGATGTTGTTAGTAAACAAACCAGGTGGGAGCACATCTCCGTGGTCTTTGCGCATGCCCGAGGCAATGTAAACGCTTCACATTTGGCACATGTAAACACGTAACGACAAGAGCCGTTTCCCTTGAAAATTTTCACACCTACACGCGAATACGATACGATAAACTGTTCTGATCGCAGTGGCACATGTATAAGGCCCTAGTGTCTCTAGTGACATTCCCACAGTCTCCACTAGGTTTCTTTAAGACAGATCTACAACAGATCTCAAATGAACATACATTTACATGTGTTATAAAGGATAGATGATTGTCATCATAGTGACATGTATGGAGAGGCCTTTGTGGTCCACTAAATGCATACATGTTCCTTTGGCTCTCCTCTGTGGACATGTCCACTACTCAGCTAATACAGAAACAGCATTGACATATACACCTCCACTACTCTACAAAAGTAGTGTAAATACAATGATTTATTCATGTGCGTGTTGTCTCTCTTACCTTATTGTTGTGTGTGTTTGTGTGTGTGTGTGTGTGTGTGTGTGTCCGTGTGTGTGTGTCTCATGTTGTCCCTCTAACCTTGTTGTTGTTGTGTGTGTGCGTGTGTGGTTGTCGTGTTGTCTCTCTTACTTTGTTGTTGTGCGTGTGTGTGTGTGTGTGTCTCATGTTGTCTCTTTTACCTTGTTGGTGTGTGTGTTGGGTCCGCAGCGGACACAGGCCTCTGGCCCCACCTGCTGTTCGGCGTGGACAATGCTGTTGGCGGGACAGGCCTTACACACTCCGGTGCCCTCCAGCATGTAGTGGCCGGGTGGGCAGGACACACAGGCCGACTCCTTGCCCTGGGCGCAGTGCCGACACTGGGATGCCACGCCATCGATGGCGTTGGTGATTTGGACGACGTAAATCTTAGCAAAGTCAGCATTATATTGCTTCACCTATAACAAAGACAGGAAGATCAATGCTAATCTGCACACAGACTACATGAGAGTTATTGGAGGGTTACTGGATTAATACTGGTAACAAATAGGCTATTCAAAAGGCATGATAGATCCAGAAAGCACCATCACACCTTGATTCCACGGTTAATGTGCTGAACTCAGTCAGAGTAGTAACCTTTGACCTCACTTTAGATACAAAAGGAGGCAGCTGATTTGATTTGATTAAATGTTATTTGCTTGTTTTTAAGTCACTGGAATTGATAGAAAACGAGTCTAAATGTATTTATCATATACTATTAATGTTGTCTCTCTTATAGGAGAGGTTTATTATGGTATGGGTTGTTTGGTAGTCTTACTGCGGTCCGCACGGCGTTGCGCTGGAATCCCCAGGTGAAGCTGACGGTGCTGTTGCTCCTGACGATATAAGAGTAGGACTGCTTCCCATTGGTCCCCCTCCAGCTCTCCACCACAAAGTTGTTCCTTTCACTCAGGCCCTGAGAGAGGACAGATGGATCAGGCATGGATGGGCAGATAGTTTCAGTTTGCTTAAGGAACTCCCTTTATGCCAACAAGGAGTTCAACATTAAAACATCGAAGACCAAAACTGCAGTGCATGGCATAAAACATGACGAGGTGGATCAGAAAATGGATCTGGCATACAGGGAGCTCCTTAAGCAAACTGAAAATATATCTGAATATGGACTTAACTTAACTTAACAATATCGTTCATCCTTCATTTTTCTCAGTTACCATGTGGGAAAAAAATGAAAATGTACAGTATGTCCGTAATAAGTACAACAGCAAGCACAATAAAACATTAAAGATCAAAACTGAAGTGCATGACATAAAACATGACAGGAGAGAAATGTATTTGATTTGTCAAAAAAAAAGCAATTCAGTGCCTACCGCCATGAAGAAGAGAACACAGTTGGCGTCACACTTGGTTTCAAACACAAAGGAGATCTGAGCCAGCTCTTTGTTTGTCTCGACCTTGCTAGCATCATGAGGCAACCTGGCAAGAGCCACCAAAAGTTCAAAAGATGCCAGCGCTGTAATAACTGTTTAATAACAACTGGTAGGAAGTTGATTACTTCAAAAGTTTGTTAAGTGAGAATCGATATTAATCTAATTATATCACATATTCACATGGCTGAGTTATGGATGAGTTCAGACAATTCATTTCAGACAGTGAGTAAAGTGTCATGTCACTTACTGTCTCCTTCACTTTACTAATCTAAAAACATCATTAGCTTACAGCACGCATTCAAAGGACTGCAAACAGTTTGAGCTAAAGCACTTTTGGAACAGGTGTGCAAATGTGAACCCTTGGTCCATGTTATTGAAAAGGTCAACAATATAATATCAGACAGTATATGGCATTATGCAACGAGGGAAAGATCATGGCTGACAGTCTATCATCCTCACACTGCATCACTCACCTGTAACCAGGGACAGTGAGGGTGAGCATCATGTAGCCTGTGTCCATGTCTCCTGGTGTGGTGTAGACGTACTCTCCTGCCACCTCCCATGCTGTCAAACCCCACAGTCACTTTTAGAACCCCTCTTAATCATGCAGATATAAAGCATATACAGGAACTCATTCGCTCCGTCTGAACTGAGCTGAATTTACCCGAAACCAGAGCTGCACTGAGTTGAAAAACACTATACTAAACAGAGTTAAGAAGTTAAGAACTTTACTGTACACTACAAGAATATCATAGAATAGAATAGAATAACATAGCACAGAACAGAATCAAATCAAGTAAAATAGACTAGAATTGAATTTAATAAAGTTGAATTGAATTGAATTGAATTGAATCAAGTAGAACAGAACAGAAGAGAACACAACAGAACACAACAGTACAGTCCAGTACATTTTCAACATAAAGTACAGGTTTCTATGAAAGGAAAGCCATCTCAAAGATGTAAAGGACTCATCTGAAGCATGTGTTGCTCTATGTGTGTTGCTTTATGTGTGTTGTTTACTGTACAGACTGTAAAGCTAGTATTACCTGTGGTCCTTTCTGAGTCACTGTATTCATTACTGTAGACTGAACTCTTCATGTTACTGGGCATCCTGTTCCACCACTTATACTCAAACCCCACCACCGGCTCCGTTCCAGCAGAACACTCTGTGCAAACTGTGCACACACCAATACACACATTAGTGTTAACATACACACAGGTACACAAAACACACACACACATTCAGTAAGACACACACACACACACACACAAACACACACACACACATATACACATAGAGAGCAATAGGAGAAGCAAGCAAGAAACTGCAAACCACTCATGCTCAACAAAACAATCATCAACAATAAAAAGATATCCGTGCACAAAATTGAAACTATGATTTGTCTGTCTGCAGAGGAAAAACGCATTAACTTCCAAATTTACTTCATTATTGTCCATTTCTGACCCTGATTAGCATCTTCTAAGTTGACTATACTGTTTTGCTAAGTCAGTATCAGTCAGCTGTGTCCCTGTTGTAGCTGTGCCTTTTGCTATCACCTGGTAAACAGGTAAACCTCAGTACCAGCACAGGTAAACCACATCTGACATCCCAGACAAAAAACTCTCTCCAGCCCAGACCAGCCCAGAGAGGGTCTGCCTCAGTTCCAGAGAAAGCTGGTGTTGTCCGGGAAAGGGTTACTGAGATGTATACCTTACAGAACATAACAAGGAAGTAAACACTGAAGTAACGTGCAGACAGTAACGAAACCTCCATCAACGTCTCCATTCACTGTGCTCTTGGTCACAAAGGATGGGGTCGCCGCTTCCTGGGGACAGAATGCAGTATCACTTCCTGTTTCTGGAGCCTGTACCTGTGCCGTTGGAGTAGAAGCCGTGTGGGCAGGGTTCGCAGGCCGAGCTGTTGTTCACGAAGAAGCCGGGGTTACAGGGCGGGCAGGTCTGCATCTGCCCAGAGGCCGGGAGCTGCACGGCCCCTTTGGCCGTCTCACTGCAGATCTTCGGCTCAATCCACTTATACATCAGCTGGGTCTGAACACACAGGAGGAGATGTTCAACTACACAAGTAGTTTTGTAGGGGTTTTAAATGATGACATGCAAATGAAACCACACAGCAATGCAGCTCCTTGCATGCAGCAATGCAGCTCCTAGCATGCAACAGTGACTTCATCATAGTAACGCTGACGCAATGCAGAGGTTCCCAAACTGTCCTTACTTATTTTATAAGTTAAACATTTTATTATTTTATTTGATCAGATCTCTTGTTTAAAACCGATCAAATCTGTCCAAATACAGTTTTATGATTGGCTATGTATCGTTCCATTCTTTTGTCTATTTTATTAATAATTATAATTATAATAACTATTCCTTCTAACACATAGGCTTAATGGTACGCCCTGGTCATATTTAACAAGTACAAAGTAGACTAGAACTCATCACAAATTAGGCTAGTCCTGGGCACTATGCTGTCATACTTATTACTGCCATACCTTATTTGACCAGTAGGTTTCCCGTTCCATTTTTCCGCCCTCAACCTGCGCACCCCTTGCTGTAAGTCTGTGCCACCCTACATCCCACTTTGGGAACCAGTGCAGTAATGTAACATACTAAAGCTAATGATAAAAACAGCTTAATGTTAAGAGTGATGTCCGTCCTGTGCATTTTAAATCTAACAGCTCAAGGGGCAATTAATGCAAACCAAGACTTCATCGTCGTACCGTCCTATTGGAGTCACAGGGAGTGTGTGTGTAGAAGTAGTCACTCTCGTTACATGGTGGTCTGGTAAGACATTCTCCTGAGCCAATACCTAAGGGACACACAGTGCAGAGGAAAAAGGCCAGAGGGGTTTAGGAAAATCCCAAAGACATTAGGATCCACTGATAACATACTGCTACTACTAACGTTCTGCCACTACATTAAGGAAGTTGTACAACTGACGTCCAGTGAAATGGGATTTTGTTTACATTTGTCACCTCAAAACTTTAGAGGCAATGTTAGGCAATTAACATGAATAATTACAGTGCCATGGATTTATTGTTCTCTTCTTTGTACGTTGCGTTGGACGTAAATGTAATGTAAATGTAAGTGTAAATGCAAAGATGTAATGTAAATTTAAATGCTATGTCATCAAGCTACAATCAAGCTACGAGCAATAGAGACCTAGTGTAACAATAAATACTACTTTACATAAGAAATAAAAAAGTGCAGGAATGTAACTAGTGTAAGTGCGAGTTAAGTAGCTACTTGTTAGAGGAGATAGCATTCGAGGAAAGATAAAGAGAGGTAGAGGAAGAAAGAGGACGGGAGAGGAAGCGTAAGATAGGAAAGGAGGTGCTCTCTGAAGAGCTGCGATTAAGCACAGAAACTCAGGCAACCATGAGAGTGCTTTAGCAGACATATTAAATCACATACCAGCATATTTGTCTTTCTCACACTCCTGGCACACTGTGGCGCCCTTGCGTGAGTAGGAGTTGGCTGGGCAGGGGGCGCATCGGGAAGCCCCTGGCTCAGCAGCGTAGGTGCCCGCCTTGCAGGGGAAGCACTCCGAGGTGTAGGCCACACCTGTGTGGGGAAGCACAGTACCTGATGAAGCACACTACCTAAAGAAGATGAAGCACACTACCTGATGAAGCTGACAGCCAACGGGCATACACTCTGTAGGTCATGTTTATTATGTTCAATTTACTCAATCATAGGTATGATGACCAATGACACCACAACATATCCCCAACTATTTATCCCATGATTGCCATACCTACAGAAACAAAAACATATCTAGGGTGAAATCTTGATAGAATCTACCCTATATTAATCAATTAGAAGAATTTCAGATTCAGGAAATTATAGTATGTACCTGTAGATTAACTGGCAGCCTATGGTGCTAGGGTTAGTAATAGATTGAACCTGTAGGTGATGGTGCTAGGGTTAGATATAGATTGAGCCTGTAGCTGATGGTGCTAGGGTTCAATATAGATTGAGCCTGCGGCTGATGGTGCTAGGGTAAGATATGGAATAAATGAATTATGCCTGTGGCTAATAGTGCCAATTTTAAGACTTTACAGTAATGTACATAATTGTGAATAACACAAGTGTTTAGTGGACACATGTAAATAACATCACTTCTGTTCTGTACAACAAGAGGTGTGGCAGACCTGAGATGGCGATGTTGCGCAGAAGGACAGGTTTCACGGAGTTGCTGTTGAGGGAGAACCCAGTGGTCCTCCAGTACAGCACATTATTCCCTCGACTCAGCTGCACCTGTGGACACAGTAACACAGCACGGAGGCCAGAGGGCTGATCAGTGGGTAGTCAGACCGCAAACTGTCATTTACACACATATAAGCACACTATTACACACACTTACATGCATAATTTAATACAGAATAAACAGACACACACACCAGTTTACCATTTCCTATACACACACATACAAACTGCCTTACATGAATTCTACACACACATAGCCTTAACCTCTGACGTGCACAAGAACACAGACGCACACACACACACACACACACACACACTCCACAGTGCACGCCCGCACGCCCGCACGCACGCACACACACACTCACATAGTGGGTGTCCCAGTCATTCTTTGTGCTCTTCATCCAGCGGCTTTGTTCCTCTGAAGACTGACACTGGTCATTCTGAACCTGTATATGAATCAAATATACATTTATAAAAGCTGTTTCTCATCCCACACATTGTAACCTGTATATTATCAGATATAAATGTATTTAATTTATATTATATACATTTATAAGAGCTGTTTTGCATCCCATAAACCATAAGATATGTCAGACAGAGAGGTTTTAATGTCACAACCCTGCACCAACAGCCCTGTCTAAATGCCAACTCAACATATTATGCTGCACACTCCAAGTTACCACACAAAAAAAGCACTATTGTGTTCAGCTAAAGGGTGTTCCTCAGCCGTGTTGGTGCGAAACGTACGTAAAACTCAAAGAAGATGCTGTTGTCTGGGTAAAGGTACTGGAAAGACACAGAACCAGGTTTCTTCAGGCTGATGGCGTAGGCCAGGGTGGATGTGCACTCGTCTGTGCTGGAGGCGATGAAAGCTCCTTTTGGGGTCCAGGCCGAACTGCACAGGTGAATATCAAAAGCATAGCCGCCCATTTAGGCGATTCCATGACACAGCATAAAACAGGTAGAGACATAGTCAGATAGTGATATTTGGACCACCAAATTAAACTATGGTTTGTGATGGGAGTGGACTGGAGAGGAATACATTTTGTTGACACAGTTACTGGCTGCTTCTCGAAAGGAAACGGTAGTCTTACACTACCGTCAACATCTAATGAAACTAATCGATGCTTAGCTACAGGCATGAACTCTAAACTCACCAGTCACAACATCAACACAACACGTTTCCAAACCCCAGCTGCCCATGTACACTTACTTTGAGCAGTTCATTTGGACGTCCATGGCCTCCAGGTTGATCCCGTGGCTGAGGAACCCTGGAGGCATACTGTCCCACTCGTCAAAGGCCACGCCTGTCCCAAGGGAGTAGGTCCCTGCTGCACACTTCTGACACTCCTGGGTCTTCATGTCCAGAAACTCCCCCGTGTTGCAGGAGAACGCTGGGGAAATAAGGACAGTGGACACATCAGTATGACGTACACGTATATATTTGTGTATGTGTGTTTGTATATATGTGTGCACTGACGACAGCAACCACACTGGTGGCATCTATTAAAAGTGGACATCTTAAGTTATTATGGAATGTGGGTATATAATGAAAGTGAGCTAGGCAATAGTACGTACTATTCCTGTCTTTCAGTCAGGCACACGGGGCACTTTTGACAGCAAGGGCATTAACAGTATACATACTAGAAATGGCACTGTATGGTAGTCTGGGCACAAAGTGCTTTGATAACAGCTAGGACAATAACAGTATGTATACTAGCAGCACTGAAAAATTAAACACTGAGATAACACTGAGATAAACCAGAAACCCACAAAGATTTGACAGTATGGTAGCCTGTGCACAAAGGGCATTGATAACAGCAAGCTCATCAGAAATTAGTTGTGTGAGATGTATCAAGTATTAGTTGTATGAGATGGGAAAAATACAATAGCAAGCATGTCAGTGGTATTAGTGCACTACTGGTTTGGTAGCTACTCACTGCACTGCGTGCCTTTGGCAGGGTCTGGGAGGCCCGTGCAGGTGCTGGGTTTGTTGGGTAGTGCGACCCTCCAGCGAGACCCCAGCACATCACACTCTGTGTATTCATAATGGTAATCCGACTGAGGGAACAAGAAAGGTAAAGAAAAACAACCCTTAGAGAGGAAATGTTGACAAATGGCAAAACAGTTTTTCCTGTTTCACTGAGGTATCCCTTGGTAAGGCCCTGTGTTTGGACCTTACTCGCTATCAGAACCAGGCTGCAATCATAGCTCCAATTCTGTTTTATTTATTTATTTATTATTTATTTATTTAATTGATGAATGTAACGCCATCAACAACTAACATTGTCAGGGACTTCAGAAGACACATGGCCTAAGTGCTCTAGTGCAAGCACATAGACGACAGTGAGACATTTTCAAAGACCAATTTTTAATCTTTTCGCGAAGAACTGATGGTTGCTGCCATGGACAACCATGAAGATCTGTCAGGAGACATAAGGCATCGCAATAAATTTCCCTTGAGGTGAAACGATCCTGCTGCTCAAACCACAGGGTAGATAAATATTTGCTGACTCGCCCTTTATCCTAATCACCTCCATCAAGGATGTCTGGCGACTTCTGCCCCAACAAAGGTTTTGCTTTCTCAAGGTTACTTACATATCAGGTGAGTGCCGTGCCAGTAAACAAGGCAGGGGTCTAAATAAACACCTTAAAACAATATGTCCTTCAAAGCCGTTACAGGTAACACTGTACGATAAACACCAGTGGTAATCTCTTCGGTACATCTGGGCGTGTTTTATACTTACAGTCTATACAGCCTAATTAAGTACTACTGATGAATCCCAAATTACACCCATGATCACTTATCCGGCCAACACTGGATCGAAGTGTATCACAGGGCGCTAAGTGCGTTCCCTTTCTGACACACACAAGACTGAATGTCACCAGTGGTGTAAGCACCAGCACTTAGTGGAGTCAATTTGCCCCAACACAGTTAGACAAGAGGATTAATAGTTAACAGGAGAACAACAAACAGAGGCTGGTATTTGTTAGTGCTGCTACATTAGTTTTACGTGTGTTTGCGAGTGTGTGTGTGTGTGTGTGTGTGTGAGAGAGAGAGAGAGAGAGAGAGAAAACAGCCATATGCTCTAGAACATTACCTTGTACTTAATCCACATCTCCATATTAACATGGCCAACTCCATGGCAACAGAACATGGTGACACACAATCTCTCCACTCCAATCGCCTTGGTGGAGATCTGAATCTGCATACCCTCATACACACAAGCTGCCTCCTCTCTAGATTCACCTGAGGTCAAGCTAGGCCTCGTACACATAATGCCTTCATGGCCTACATGTCACAGCAATGGACACTCCAAGGTCAAACTCATACACTAATACATGTTCAATAGAAAACATCCAGGCATGTTTTTTTATTTCTGTAAATTGTGTATGTCGTGGGGGGAGGGTCTTCCCATGAAAGAGCACAGCATATGCAAACATATTGATATAAAAAAAAATATCTCCAGTTAGCAATGGTCTCTTCTGCAATGGAAGCTGTTGAAACGTACTTACTTGAAACGTATCCATAAATACGATATAATAAAATGAATATGTGTATTATGAGGTAGCAACGCAATGCTTAGTTATAGGTTGGTACCTGTTGAAACGTACTCAGATAAAACAAGAAATCTTGATAATACTTAAACGTTCCTGATGGCAGTTATGTAAATACCAAAAAAATTCAAAGTAGGCCATGGTCTGATAACCCAGAAACTGGCCCCTTCTTCCACAGCCCTTAAAGACTCCATCTTGCAGGACTCTACGATGTGGTAGTTGCAGTGGTGTAGTGGTCCCTGGAGAAGTGGGTATACTCTTAATTCTTTTTCATACAGCACAGGATAAACGCCCTGTTTTGAGAAGTGGGTATACGCAATGCTGACTGAAAAATAAGTGGGCATATACCCTGGACTACACCACTGGGTAGTTGTCTCTCTCACGAAAACCACAGTTGTAAAAGGTGTACTATATTCCACTGAAACAACATCAGTAATTACTGTTCACTTCTAAACTGAATGTAACATTTTTTACACCTCTAGTACTTCTGGTGTTTTACAACCCCTCGAAATTAAGTAATATAAATGCTTAGGGTAAGGGTTGCCTGATGCCTTTCATGGGTGTAATTTGTGATTATATAGTATCAAGATTGAGCTTCAGGTAAGGTTGAATATTACTGACCCCTCCATAGGGACATTCAGGTTAACGTATTGATCATTACTCTGTGATAACATTGTATTAACACAAAATTCGCAAAATCAATAGCTGTGTGATGATTAGATATTTCTTCCACTGTGGTACAAACCAAGCACCTGACTCAAACCTCCTTGTATCTCCAAGTAACCAACAGGGCAATGCTTTAATCACAAGCCAGCTTGTACACAAAAGGTTGCCGATGAATAAATGTATATATGAGCCAGCTGCACCCTCTGCCATAACACCTGAACACAGGCAGGCAGGGTAACGGTGAAACATATGGACCGTTCACACACAAGTCTTTCTCAGGCAGTGTGGGAAGAAACACCGGTGTGTCTAACAGCTATTGATAAGTAATATACGTTTTTTTTAATTGTATTTCTTGTTTTTGTTTGTAGTTACATCAAAATAAACACAGGAGGACACAATATATATATATACAAATATATACATACATACACACACACACCATATTGCAAATATCATAGACTGTATTGACTTCATATTTGTTTGCTTTAGTCAACCTAACCTAACGTATCTTGACTTTAAATTGAGCTACAAGATATAACACAAAAGACAAGTCCAAAGAGAGGACATGAATTTCTTTGTATTATGACATAATTTCTAACAAAGCAGTGGATGAAAGCATGGTATTGCGGCATTATAGTCAGTATGGATTTTAATTGTAAATTATGAAATTATGAGAGGTCTGACAGACCAATGTAACGTGTTTCTTGTCTGTACGTGGTTTAGGGTTTTGCAGTTCATTGCTTTCCTTTCTATCCCTGTTGAACAGTTATGAAAATCAATAATACAAAAGTGAAATGGAAGGTTGCCCACACTGGCACACACGTGTCTTTCTGTCAATATGAATGATGCTATGCCCCTCTAACAGTCTGCTGATCGATATTTACTTCATGTACTATGGAATTATGTTGCGGCCTCCTGAATGAGTCGTCTGTATTTTACAGCTCTATCTTACACCGTTACCAGGTGTCGCAAGTTAAACCACTGGACTATAAGGAAAAATGTAAACCTGAACGTTACTGTTTACGCCATCCGAGCATATAGGCTACCCACATCCATACATACAGCAGCATTCATTTATATCGTCATACGGCATCAAAGTAATCTAGAAAAGACTTGAGAACTTACCTCTTTACATATGGGTAAATCTTTTGCCTCTGTTTGAAATGCCAAAAGGATTGCCCAAAGTGGATACACGGCACATCTGATGCGCGTAAACAGAAGCAGTGGTCGCTGATACATTGCTTATTGAAAACTAGATACAATAAATACTGTCACACTAAACATATAAACAAGACGTAGCCTATGGTCCATATGTTTCCTTAATCAGCGGTCATGTGCGGTTATGAACCTGTCTCGGTTAAAAGTCAAACTAATGTAGACTAACTCTCGCCTCTCCGGTTTGCGTTGAGCGCGTAACCAGCCCAAGCGCTCTCATTGGTTGTGCATAAAGTTCCTAGAAACTAACCTTGGTCTGTAAACAAATGGCTTTGCGCATCATAAGCAGGCACAAATGCTATTGTATAAAGGTTAAAGGTAACGGGGGGAAATGCACCGAACTGTAGACTTTGCGTGCCATTGAAGCCATATTTGGTAATATTTGTGCAATGAAATGCTAATTTGCAAGCACATGACGATAAAAGAGAGGAGAGCCAAAAACATTTTTGGATAGGTTTGACAAAGGATATATTTTGTTGTATGCCACTACCGGTACAAAAGAAGTTGGTTGTATTTTTGTAAATATATATATTATACACGTATCACATACACAAATTGGAAATCAGTGGTTGAAAGGCACGTTAATGTCTCATTCAATAGACCTACATCTTAATCGACAATCAATACTTTTTTCTTTTTTTTTTTTTAATAACCAGATAATACAAAATCTACGTTTTCGACAAATACATATTGCGCTATGTGTAGCCTACAACACTGCATTCTGACCAAAGCCGTGTTAAGAGATGGCTCCTGTTTCTGACCACAAACTTTGATTGTGCAGTCACAAAGCGTCTCTTAGCAACGGGTTTGGGGCAACAAAATGGTCACCACCAAACGCTACTCGTCGAACATTATGGTTGTATATCTTCTCGTTTCGGCCATTTTTTGTTAAACCCTAAAACCGAAATGGCTCGGAAATGTTACCCATATCCTTTCCCAAGATGTGAAAATGATCATACTTTCAACGGAACAAAGGAATGTCAGGTAGGCCATTCCGTTTCAAATACATCTTTCTCTCTTTGCCCAAGAGGGCCTTGTAGGCTAGGAACGAATGACCCAACAAAAACGTGGATCTTGCAAAAGTGCAATTTTGCAAAGTTTTGCTTACTTTATTATTTATTTTAGAAACACCCGTTTGAAACGCCTATCCACCTCGCCCAGAATGAGAACCCTTGGAGTCGTCTCAATGACACAGCCACCCTGGCCAGCGTGAGGCGAAACGTCTGCTACTACGACCAAGAGGTTAGGCACTTACATCAGCCTTTGGGTAAAACGACCCATGTAGGAGTTAATCAAGTGATATTAGCATCGAACCTAGAATATTACTGAACAAGATGACATGATATGAATAATACCAGTCTATTGTAAATCTATCCCTATCTAAGGCTCCAAGTGACAGTCTCGACTTTCATCTGAAGTCCACTTATGACCACCATCAAGAATTCCTATGTAACAAGAATAAAACCCTTTTTCAGAGAGAAACATATTCTGATGATCATGGGTGAGTGAGTCAGTGGTCTGCATGATTTTAAGCATGCACAAGTGTTTGTGCAAGAGAAGGCCTGCCCATTTTTTATTTGAAACATTTGCCCTTCATTTCTTTTCCAGTTTGTACCCTTTCCTTTAGTGTGTTATAAAGCTTTTTGTGCATGTAGTTGGCCTGCTAAGTTACAACGGCAAAAGTACATATGCTCCCCCACAGGTACCACGTTTCACAGCTGCCTGAAATGATTCCTTGGAAGACCAGCCCGTTTGAATTGTTACAAGATGATGCAAATTCATAACACAATGCTTATTTTCCATCTAGTTGGCAGATCAGAGCGCACTGGGAGGGGGGCTCTTTAAAGTTGTGTTAACACAAATGGGTTTACACTGAGGCAAACACAGGATGGGCTAAATCAATTAAATCCTATCAGGGATCAATCTTATTGGGGGAAGGGGGACAAACATGACACTGCAAGGTTTTCACAAAATGAATTGGCTCCATGTTTTGTAGATAACAGCCTTAAGAACCAAAAAGTATTATTCCTGTTTTCAAGAAAGCTTAAATCAAATTAAGTAATGTGGTTGGTTGTGTTGTCAAGGTTTTTAAGTGCCCCCAAAACAAATCTAATTAGTGTTAACTTCTGTTTCACCATTTTAGGAGGATCTTAAAGAACAGAGAGAAGGTGGAGGCTCCCCAGTGTGAGGTTGAGAAGAGAGACATCCGTGTCTGGGTCAACCCACAGAAAGCTTCCATTTACAGCATCCAAGGAACCATAGGTGGGTGGGAGTCATTTATCCCACACTACACCTGATGTTAATGATAATTGCATGACTGTAGGGCAATGGGACATTTGCCATTTTAGTTTTTTGTAACAGGAAAATAACTTGGATTGGTTGGCCAAGGTTCTGCATCAGATGTATTATTTACACAAATCATTGCCTTAAGTCAACATGCCCATGTAACAAAAAAGGTTTTTAGTAGTAGCACTTGGTTTCAGTGACACCTGGATTGACCATGTTATGTAGCACAGCAGCTGGACCTGGCAAAACAGGCAAGGGCGTAACAATGATGTTGACATTGGTGGGGACATAATGAGCGCGTAGGTTGATGGCGTTTAGACGGGGGGTCTGGGGGTCCTCCCCCAGAACATTTTGTATTTTTTAAATGCAATTTCCAGCATTTTAACCAATTCTGGGGTGGATAGTGACAAACCCCTTTTGATTCACAGGGGACAAGATTGGCAAGATTGAGAATTGTTTTTTTTTGGAAAGCCACATGAAATACAGTATACCTGTCTGGCTGGTCGAGATTGGTTTGCTGTATTATTTGATCAATGAATACGGTTAGTTTGTTATCAGAGTTCTAAGATGCTAACCGTAGTTTTAACCGACTAGCTTAAAACAAAACTGATCAGATCAAAGTAATAAGGTTTAAACGAGTGCAATCAGTTCGTTGTGCATTTCTACATCAATCCGTGGAAGCCAAGACATTTACAGCCACTTAGACAGCATAAATTAAACAAAACTTAGATGTCATTTTAGCAGCTCGGACGGTCGCCTCCACAGTGTGTGAAGCGACATTTCACTGAAGGGGGACGTGACCGAACAGGTTTTTAAAAGACTGTTCTGTGATAAACTTACTGTTGATTTGGTGAAATAGCCTCTTATGTCCGTCAGTTTCCTTTTCCTGCCCTAAGCAGACATTATCCTGCCCGAAGCAGACATTATCCTGCTGTCACCGCGCGCTTAACTACCAACCTAGCAGCGATAACTAACAATAACTAGTGCAGGAAGATGAGCCAAGAAGGTACACTACACGCATGAGGGTAAAATGAACCATTTATTTCCCGAATGCCGTGCAATTACCCATTCAAAATTGGTATGGACATTTTAAACGTATCCAAATATTGGTATGGACACGTCCATAGCGTCCATACGCATTGTTACGCCCATGAAAACAGGCAATTCAAATCGACAAACTCGATTTTGGGGGATTTAGTAGCCGAATTGTGGGCTAATTTGACTCAGATACTTCCAACTCTGTGAAATGGTGATTGTTTGGGCTACCGTTGTGTCCCCTTACAGAATCCCATCACAACGCCTCCACCAACCGCGGATACTCAAGGAAGCACGACGGAGGATTCTACTCAACCTAACGGCTTGATACGGACACCTCACTGTTGTAACTTTTTCTAGCCAAATAAACAAATCAGGAAGATAACTAATTTTAGTTACTTTATTGAACAATAAAAACGTGTTAACAGTAATGTCAAGTGGAATTCAAGTTAATCAAAAGACGTTACACAGTTGCCGATTCAGTTCGTTTCAGTCTGACCCAAGTTACTTACCTAGCCATCTTACTGGCCTCAGCAATCGTAAAAACTACTCATGGGTCATTCTAAGCAATAGTTCAGCCAACTGACGAGACAAATGATAACATTGTTTTAGCGCCTGAAAAGACGTACGTGTTAACATTGATCACACTTTCATCCAACTACTGTAGATGTGAAGTTAACATACTTTTTCGAGCTAGGCGCCATAGCCGACTTTCGCTCGTTGAGAACCAGACAACCAATATCTGAACTGCCATCTTCAGTTTGAAATGTGGTAAGATCAGAATCGCTTATATACTCATTGTCCGGGCGAGAGACCGAGTAAAAACCCAAAGCCTCTACCAAACTAGTATATCTGATCAATTCATCACTTCAAACCACAATTTCAATTGTGATTGCCCTGAAGTTGGTGCTTATGCTCATCGCCAAGCTGGCTCGCATTTCGGATTTTGTCATTTCCAAAAGAGATCAGGGCAGCCATCTCGATTGGATCAAATAAGATCACGGTGTAGTTTTTAAAGAATTGTACAAACAAACAAAGACACACACACTAAATCTCATACTTCACTCAACAACACATTCAAACTCACTCTCAACTCCACACGAACACATTCACTCCAATGAAGGATATCCGGGTGGAGGGCCATTTATTCAGTGGGTTTTAGTGACGTCACATCTAATGAAAAGCATTCTGAAAACAGAGCTCGCCCTCACGTGGTGGGGAGAATCCTTGCAGCACCTTGAATTTACTTACAGATCTAGATATTATCAAAGCTATAGGCCTACGTATCCCCTACATATTTCCCCAACAAATTCCGTAGTCAAACAAGTGTTTACACATTTGGGTGCTAATGCAATAGGTCAGTGTTTCTAGCATTGTGAAGCATTGCTTGAAAATCACCTGTTAGGTAGTTGTAACTGTTACCCTAAAATGACTGTTACCCTAAAGATTGCCAGGTTGTCATCATTATTAATAACTATAAAGTGCATTGTATATGCATGTATAGCTTTACATGCAGAACATGTTAGTAGATTCTGAAGAGAAGAGGAGATAAAGAGCTTTGGGATTCTCCGACCACTGTCTGGTTCATCTCCTCCCAACCTGCAGGCAGAAACTAAAATCTGCAAAGCCGGTGGTTAAAACTGTGAGGAAATGGACCAGCGAGGCCTGCTTTGACTGCACTGACTGGAGTGTTTTTGAGGCTGCGTCTACATCCCTGGACGATATCACTGACACTGTGACATCTTACATCAGTTTTTGTGAAGGCATGTGTGTACCCACAAAACTTTCTGCATTTTTAATAACAATAAGCCATGGTTCAGGGCAAAGCTCAGGCAGCTTCGTCCAGCCAAAGAGGAGGCCTTCAGGAGTGGGGATAAGACCCTGTACAACCAGGCCAGAAACACACTTGCAAAGAGAAGCTACACTGAAAAGCTGAAAAACAGGTTTTCAGCTAACGACCCTGCGTTAGTGTGGAAGGGTCTGCAGTACATCACCAACTATAGGAACACCTCCCCCCACACCATGGAGAACCCTCAACTGGCTGACGATCTGAATGTGTTTACTGCAGGTTTGATCACCCCACATTCACACCCCTCACCCTCTCCAATTCAGACTTCAGACATTCATCTGCACCCCCTGTTATCACCTCCCCCTTGACTCCCCACCAGCACTGACGGTCTGTGAAGAGGATCTGTCAGCTTTTTTAGAGACAGAAGATAAGGAAGGCATCAGGCCTTCATCACCCTTCCTTCCGACTGTTCACCCTGCTGCCTTCTGGTAGGCGGTACCGCAGTATCCGGTCTCGCAACCGCAGACTGGAGAACAGTTTCATCAGACTTCTAAATGGACAATAATGCACACTCGCCACTTCACACTTGCCACTTTACTTTACACAGGCTCACTTTCACTGCTGTTTGCACTACACTTGCAATATTTCACTACCCACATCTGTGTTTCATTGTTAGTATAGGTCCTAGGTTAGTTCAGGCTACTATGTGTATTATATGTTCAGTATAGCTCTACCAGTTAGTGTAAGACATGTAGGTATGTGTATCTGTATGTATGTTTAGTATCTATATTGCATATTTATTGTTTATCTAGTAGGTCTACTATTATTTGTCTTTCGTAGGTATATCTTATGTTTAGTACTTATTGTCATGTTATGTTATGTTATATCATGTGGAGTACTTACAGTATATGTTATGTTATGTCTTGTTATGTTAAGGTAGTATGGTACGGTGTCCTATCCTAAGAATTTCAGTGCCCAGTCTGACTCTGTTGTTCTGTGCACCTGACAATAAAAGACTTGACTTGAGGCCCAGATGGTGTCACCCTCTTGTCTGAATGCCTGTGCTGATAATCTGGCCCCCATCTTCACAAAAGTTTTCAACAGATCTCTGGAGCTGTTTGAACTCCCTTCCTGCTTCAAACCCTCCACCATCATCCCAGCCCCTAAGAAACACTCCATCACTGGACTGAATGACAACAGGCCCGTCATCCTGATGTGTGTGGTCATGAAATCCTTTGAAAGACTGGTGTTGACCCATCTGAAGGATATCACAGGCCCCCTGCTGGACCCTCTGCAGTTTGCCTACCAGGCAAACAGGTCAGTGGATGATGCAGTTAACATGGGGCTGTACTACATCCTGCAACACCCTGGCTCTGCAAGGACGTATGCAAGGATACTGTTTGTAGACTTCAGCTCGGCGTTAAACACCATCATCTCAGAAATCCTCCTCACCAACCTAACCCAGCCCACTGTGCCCGCCTCCACCTGTCATTGGATAACAAACTTCCTAATAGACAGGAAGCAGCAGGTGAGGCTGGGTGAAATCACATCCAGCACCCAGTCAGTCAGCAATGGATCACCTCAGGGATGTGTGCTCTCCCCACTGCTCTTCTCCCTCTTCATTAACGACTGCACCTCAGGAGACCCATCTGATCAACTCCTGAATTTTGCAGACGACACAACAGTCATTGGCCTCATCTATGATGAAGACGAGTCTGCATATAGGCAGGAAGTTGAACAGCTGGCTCTGTTGTGCGGTCCCAACAATCTAAAGCTAAGCGTACTCAAAACCGTGATGAGTGGACTTCAGGAGGAGCCCCCCTGCACTTTCCCCTAATTCACTTTTGCCATGTGCAATAACCCTGGATCACCAAAACAACCACTGTACAATTACAACAAAAAATGTAATTTATCATTTTTTTTTTTATTTTATCTCACATCTCGAGATTTGTGCAATACATTTGACCCTTTACTGTGTAACTATACAGGCTATATGTATTGTACTTCTAACATCATTCTCTTACCATTTAATATTTATCCCTGCACTTCTTGCACTCTCCACTCTTTGCACTACTTGTTGTGTTTACAGTTCACAGCTCCTGTACATAGCCATTCTTCCCTGTATTTGTTTTTTATATTTCTCAGACCGTATGCTGTTGTGTTGTATTGTTTTGTGCTGTTGTGTTGTATATTTTGTGTTATTACAATGAGGGCCACTTAACCCAGAGTCAAATATCTTGTTTCCGCAAACTTTCTTGGCCAATAAATGTAATTCTGATTCTGAAAACAAGTCTTCACCCATGCCTTTATGGTCACCTTGTTCGCCGATTGAGAGGGAAAATGCTGCCCTCTGGTGTCATTCACTCACTCGCTATCCCTCACACACACAAACACACACAAACACACACGCACACACACACACACGCAGACACACACACACACGCGCACACACACACACACACACATAAACACACACATATGCAAACACGCACACACGCACGCACACACACACACACACACACACACACACACACACACACACACACACACACACACACACACACACACACACACACACACACACACACATAGGGCTAACTAAAAACAACAGTGTGGTTAAAGGCTAAGGTAGATTACAAAAGCTTCTCTCATGCCAAGTAAGAGAGATGTGAGTGGTGCACCCTGAATTTCAACAATGATGGACACGTTACTGTGTTTGTATCAGTGCCTCAGTGGGAGGGTGAGAGGCTACTGTATCAAAACAGTGTTCAATTTTCATGACTCCCGCTTCATTTGACAATGATTCATATTAAATCACAGTAGTATCTTGAAGAGCAGGCTACTGTTAAAATGATTCTTAAAAGTTGTTACCAAGGAAATTTAATAATAATTTACTCCAATTACACAAGCAATAGAGTACAACAACATGATTGTCAAAAATAAGATAGACACTAAAGTCACTGCCTCACTCACATGACTTTTAATAACTGTGTGCATACCTTTTCAGAAAACCTCAGAGTGATAAAGCCTGGGGTGACGTCTAAATCTGATTTGTCAATGAGCTAGCTGTATCTCTGCTCAATTTCATGTCATGAGAGTTGCGTCCTTGTGTTTTCAGAGGCATTAGCTGGCTCAAAAAGGTGAGTACGAAGTCTCGCGGGGAGAAGGGCCATGTTATCTTCGGTTAAAAGGATCAAGGGTGTCGACGACAATTAGCTAATCTTGTGTCCAGTGTCCCGAAGACTATGGTGCCAGTTAATCTTGAATGGTGTAATGAGATTGAGTGGAGGTTGTCTACTACCACTGTTGATAGCGAGTACAAGCCACACTGACGTCTGGAGTCTCGCCGTCAAGTGCATGATGCTGGACCTGGGCGCAGCAAAGAAGCAGGCAGCTATTACTATTGAGGTAAATCAAAAAATTGTATACTTTACAAAGTCAGCCGGGCAAGGTGAAAACTTGACTGGCTCAATATGGAGATTGAAACAGAATGACTTTCTCTCTGACAGGCTGGTTGTGGTATGACCTCTTGTGACTGAAAGCTGTTTAAGACCATAGTGCTAAAGACATCACAGCCTGTGATGTAATCTGTGGTGCCTAAATTGTAAAACCTTGTCATGTCATCTGTGGGTGGTGGTCATAGTGATGTAATTATTAAAGTGGGAAATAAAATGTTAAATATCATGTATTTCCTCTCAATGACGTTACATTGTTCAGATAGGGTTCATGCATTTCAGGAAGTTAAATGTAATGCGTGGGGAACGTATGATCTATGCTTAAGGGGTGCTGCTATCCCCTTTTGGAGTTTATTTGTTGACTGAGAAGTTCAGTGTAGTAGCATGTCTTCTGACAGCAAAGGGATATAACTGCTCTCATGATTTGATCCCTTTTAATAATCTATGCGGTTCTAAAAGACCTAACTAGATTTCTGTATTTAAATCTAAATATAAAAGATTTGGTATGAGTGTACCGGTAAATTATTCTGTAGAAAATAGAAACACCTAGAATCAGGTGAGATGCCAAACATCAGACTAATCACTTAATGCCTTGTTATGTTGATCACGTCTGACTAGAGGGTACACATAAACCATCTGGGTGTGCTGTGCTTCGTAACATTATCATCACACACTTTCTAAACTCTCAGAAGTGTTAGAAATCTTATCCATACCAAAAGAATAAGTGGAACTTAAGCTTTGCCATGTGATACACAATTTAAGTGTCAAAACAATCTAAAATGATTTGTCTTTGCCAGTAGACATGTTTCATCCAGGAAAGAAAAGCCAGATGACAGGAGGTCACACTGTGGCAGGTCTGGTAGGAAAACAAACAAACAAACAAACAAACAATCAAACACACACACACAGAGACACACACACACACACAGAGACACACACACCCTTGGCACCCACTCAAAATGTGTTACTCTGAGGATCAGTCACTATTTATCCCTCCTTTCCCAGATAAGCAGCCTGCTGGGCAGGGCCCTGGCTCTGGAGGAAGGAGGCCAGTCTCTGGAGGCTTACGAGAGCCCGAGATAGCAGACAGATCCAACCGCCATAGATAGCAATCAGCTCCTACATTCAGATGGGCACGCAGACATGGCAGACATGACAGTCATGGCAACATGGCATGACTGGTACAGATGTAAACTTAGGCCACCGGTGTCACTGCTATAAATGCTGAGCTATGACACCCATCTCATTAGCTATAGTGGCACCTCTACGTATGAGTCAGCTTTGGTAATCACGCTATCTCAAACCACCACACCTTTTTGTCTTTCATTTTACTCTCCTTCGATAGGCTTTAATCATTGGGTTTCAGTGTTTGTCGAGCTATAGCTGAACTTTATTTGGAAACTATGTATGGAATAGAAATATTTGTAAACAATGTATGCTTTCATGAGTCTTTAGAGTTGACTTGGTTTATGTCATCACCGCTCATTGTGCTTTTGGTTTTGGTTGGTTTGGCTTCATTACTTTAAACAAATGAAATGGGTCAGCCATATAAGTCAATCTACTGTATATCATGATTATTTATACTTTTGGTTACACATGACATGTAACCATTATTATGAACACTTTTAATGGCTATTAATGTGACTACATTTAAAAAAAACGATCTTATGATCTTATATTGCGAATGCATGATAAAATTCACATAATCTTGAGAAGAAGATGAGACAAATAGCCTGGCACCAGAAAGCTTATGAGGGTTAATATGGTGGTAGTGTAAAAATTCAGACTGGATCAAACTCAGTTATGTAATCATTTCAATGGCGGAGTCTCTTGTGCCAGTCTCGGGCGAATAAAGTTCATCTGACTGTGAGCGCAGCAGGCATGTCCTTATTTAGTGCTTAGGTAACATGCTCTCTAAATCCATCCAGGTCATGGTAAACAAATAAGGACGAACAACACACTGGCACTAATGGTACTGATGTTTACAACGTTGTCTTGGTGCACTGTACAAACACAAGGTTAATCTGTAACAGTGTGAAATACATTTAATGATAGAAATGATGGAAATGTTGTTTTTCTGTTTCTTCCATACCTGAATCTCCTGTCTTCAGCGACCTGGATTTCGTCACCACAGAAAAGGTAGCAAACACTTTTCTCTTCTATAGATTCTTACTAAAGCAATAAACAATAACAGGTTTTTTACATTGCACAGTGTCTATTTCGCGGTAAATTGAAAAAAATCTAAATAACTTTTATGTACAAATACGACCATCTGCGGAGTTTGTGGGAGCAATTATTTTTTGAAATTGCTTTGCAACACCCACAACCGTCTGAGAACCATAACTGAAAATGAAAATCCGTCAAGGCAACTGTGTGACCACCGAGTAACGGAGTCGTAGAAGTTTATTTCGGCGTAAAGCTTGAAAGTACGAAAGTACAGTAACAGACACCAATACCTCGGACGACCAAGCAGCGGGGGTATACAGTATACAGTAAGTCAGAGGTACCGCTATTGGATAGGGGTGGGATTTTTTTCCCGATTTCAATCGATTCTCTCTAGAACAATTTCGTCTCGATTCAGAAAAGTTCATAATCATTTTTTAGTTTTTTTTAGAATCGGTAATTGGTTTAGAATCGAATCGTTGACCTCTGAATCGGAATCTAAATGAATCGTGAGGTGCCAAGAGATTGCCACCCCTACTATTGGGGTATACTTAACTTTTGTAACTTACCTGTGATTCCATGAGAGACTGAAGTTAATGCATGTCTGGTACCTACAGAGAACACATACTCATATTTACATTTACATTTAGTCATTTAGCAGATGCTTTTATCCAAAGCGACCTACAAAGGAGAGAACAATCAAGCTACAAGCAATAGTGACCTAGTGTAACGATAAAGTACAAGAATGTAACTACTGTCAGTGCGAGATTAGTACTAGTTCAAGTTCTGATATCTACATACCCAATTAATTGATCGACTTCAACTTACTCTGAGCAACTTCCATAAGGCACAAACACAACCTGAAGTCTATGTGAAGTGAATTGTATTGCATTTTCCTTAGGAAGCGGCCTACTGAAATCCCACAATGTGTTAATGTTTCTGACGTGTGGGACTTCTGCATTCTGCTCACCTCACAGAGAATTTTGTGTGTCAATCTTCCGTGTCGCGCTCGGCAACGGAGAATGCTGAGGAGATCACCACATTCTGGAAGCTGAACGGAGCTTCCCCAGAGACCCCCAGCCACCAGGGCCTGCACCGGGAGCTTCTCCTCAGCCACAAGAGGTGGGAGAGGTAAAGGGGGCAGACTGGGCAAATTAGTATGCAGGTGGGTGGGTGGTTGACCCACACAGAATAGCTAAATAGCTGACTTTAAATAAAGTCAGCTTTATTCCACAATTTAAAATCCAAAAGGCAAAATCATTCATAGACTTCATTACTCAAATGCTGAAGAACGTATTGCAGTGTTTAATGTGAAATGCACAATGCTTTATTGCAAATAGGCTGAACTAGCACATTTCAGACTAGAGTGTTTGCTTCCAGTTGGTCTTGCTCTTTTGAGGGAACAAATTTGAACTCTGGGGACCATATCCCTCTGAAGGGATATTTAGTTTTATGTTCTTGTTGCCAATATGCCTTTAAAGCTCTGCAAGTTTTTTTCCTAGAGTCATTAAAAGAACACCCCCAGAAACCTTTAATCCTCTACATATACGTATACCACTTGTGCATCAATATTTTTAGTTATAAATATACAAAAACATCAAGGCATCAAACAGGCCTCAGTACCCAGCGGGTTTTAATATAGCGAGGGTGATGACTCAGTGGACACCCAGTTGGTGGTGGTCAGTGGCAGGTCTATGGTGTGACCTGGTCCAATCTTGGGTATGTGAACCGACTCTCTCTCTCTCACCCACCTGTGGAACTTATGAGTCTGGACACACCGCTGCAACCGGCGGTGGCATTGTACGGAGTTAGTATGAAGCCATTGGACAGAGAGGGAAATAACAGATACTTACAGTGCCACTTTAAAGTATGTGAACCCCTTGACCACTTAGGAGTTTTCTGTTGTTTTACCATGATTTTTCATTTTTTTCATCACCAATTTTCCATAGAAGGAATGTCAGGTTTATGTTTATCATTTGCATGTACTTTTTTTAGAGGGAATTGTTTGAGTAGCCAAAAGACTACATGAAACATGGAATTAGTCCATTTCAAAAGTAAGTGAACCCCCAGCTGAATTTGTAAAGTCAAGCAGGTAACAGATTCAGTGAAACTTATTTGGGTGCTTAATTAGTCAATTAAGCAAACCGATCATCTGAGACATCCTTAGGGAAAGGTTTGGGCAACACAGATTAAAAGAGGGAGGAAACCAACCAAACTACTGTAGTGCCAAGGTGTACCCACACAGATCAACAATGCCGAAAGGAAACGAGATATCCGAGAACATCAGGAAGAAGGTTCTGACAGCCCATCAGTCTTGGGAAAGCTATAAGACCATCTCCAAAAGATTCCAGCTCCATCCATCCATCCAAGACAAATAATTTAGAAATGGAGGGCATTCAACATGACCGCATCTCTGCCTAGAAGTGGACGCCCATCAAGACCATCACCAAGAAGCACCAGAAGAAGAATAAATCAGGTAAAAGTCAACCCACACATCACCTCTAAAGAGTTTCAGATCTCTCTGGCAGCATCTGGGGTAAATGTACATGGGTCTACAATCAGACGAAAATTGAATAGACATGACATTCATGATCGGGTTGCTAGAAGGAAGCCTCTGCTCTCAAGAAAGAACAAAACTGCCCGTTTCAACTTTGCCCGAGAGCACTTGGATAAACCAAAGGCCTTCTGGAAGTTCCTTCTTTAAACAGATGAGTCCGAGATAGAATTATTTTGTCACGATCAAAACCAACAATTTTCGTCTGATTGTAGACCCATGTACATTTACCCCAGATGCTGCCAGAGAGGTCCGAAACTCTTTAGAGGTGATGTGTGGGTTGACTTTTACCTGATTTATTCTTCTTCTGGTGCTTCTTGGTGATGGTCTTGATGGGCGTCCACTTCTAGGCAGAGATGCGGTCATGTTGAATACCCTCCATTTCAAAATTATTTGTCTTGGATGGATGGATGGAGCTGGAATCTTTTGGAGATGGTCTTATAGCTTTCCCAAGACTGATGGGCTGTCAGTACCTTCTTCCTGATGTTCTCGGATATCGTTTCCTCTCGGCATTGTTGATCTGTGTGGGTACACCTTGGCACTACAGTAGTTTGGTTGGTTTCCTCTCTCTTTTAATCGGTATGGCCCAAACCTTTCCCTAAGGATGTCTCAGATGATCGGTTTGCTCAATTGACTAATTATTCACCCAAATAAGTTTCACTGAATCTGTTACCTGCTTGACTTTATCAATTCAGCTGGGGGTTCACTTACTTTTGAAATGGACTAATTCCATGTTTCATGTAGTTTTTCAGCTTCTCAAACAATTTCCTCTAAACAAGTACATGCAAATGATAAACATAAACCTGACATTTCATCTATGGAAAATTGGTGATAAAAAAATGAAAAATCATGGTAAAACAACAGAAAACGCTTAAGTCCTCAAGGGGTTCACATACTTTCAAGTGGCACTGTATATTGTCTAACAATGCATGATGTGATCTGGTGTGACCCATGTCTAAAATATGATCAAGTAACCCTATTGTTATCCTGTGACTTGTCTTTGGTCATGTGACCCCTCTGTGGTCATCTGAACCATAGACATAAGAATAGATTATTCTATGTCTATGATGTGAACCTGGTGTGATCATTTGACCTGTCTGTTGTCATGTGACCTGTCTGTGGTCATGTGACCTGTCTGTGGTCATGTGACCTGTCTGTTGTCATGTGACTTCTGTCTGACTTACTAGAGGTCTGCTGGAGGAGAAGCCGGAGCTAAAACGGGTTCTGGAGCAGCGGCGACTGGACCTGGACCGAGAGCAGGAGTTGGCCCTCCGCCCACCCTCGGACCTGGAGCAGAAGCTCTGCAAACGCCAGCTCAGGCTGCAGGAGGTGAGCCCCCTCCGTCTGCACAGGCAGAAAACGACAAAAAAAGACTTTGCTTTTTTATCATTCATACCACCTCTACACAGGCAGAAATTACTGCTTTCAGAGAGACAAGATAGAACTTTATACAATATCAGTAGAATATATATATACAGTATATATATATATACAGTATATTAGAATCAAATATTAGAATAGAATATAATATTTTCTCAGAAAATAATCCCATTGCACATATACACCACACCCTCTTTGTCTCAATGTACAAACAGATTTACGGTGAAAGTGTTTTCATGTGACCTTACACATAAACACAGGAAGTAAGTGTTAAACCCCAAGGAAGAATAATACTAACTAGACTAAATGTGAATACTACTACTGCAATTTAGGAAAGCTAAATAGCTGTGTGCTCTGTCTGTTTGGTTTGGGCTTTGGCCTATGGTACCAGATTAAAGTGATAGACAGAGTTCAGGGTGTGGCAACACCTGTGTCCATAGAAAGTGTGTGTTGAGGGGGGTGGGGGCTATCCCCTAACAAAGAGGCCACATGAGGGGTTATTTCTGAATTTTGTGTGTGTGTGTGTGTGTGTGTGTGTGTGTGTGTGTGTGTGTGTGTGTGTGTGTGTGTGTGTGTGTGTGTGTGCGTGCGTGCGCGAGCGTGTGTGTGTGTGTGTGTGTGTGTGTGTGTGTGTGTGTGTGTGTGTGTGTGTGTGTGTGAGTGTGCGTGAGCGTGTGCATGTCTGTGTGAGTGTGAGTGTGTGTGTGTGTGTGTGTGTGTGTGTGTGTGTGTGTTTTCATGTGCTGCAGTACGAACAGGAGGAGCTGAGGAGGCGAGAGGGCCAAGTGGACATCCCAGAGTTTGTGCGTGTGAAGGAGAAGCTGCGACACATCCATACGTCAGAAGAAAGTGCCTGAGACGCCATTCAGCCAGAGCCACAGTCTGAACCAGTGTCTGAACCAGCCTGGCGTCTGGAGTCTGGACCAGCGTCTGAACCAGCCCGGTGTCTTGAGTCTTGAGTCTGGAGTCTGGAGTCTGGCGTCTGGAGTCTGAACTGGGAATGCAGTGAAAAAAAAAGGATTTCTATGGTAGTCTGAGTTTAGTGGTAACTATAGCGGTGTATGTAAACAGCGTATGGAAACACAGATCAGAAGAGTAGGACATCGCCATGAGTGCTGAAGACTTTAGCTGCTTTTTTTCATACATAGCTGCAATGATTGAGTTTTGAGGTGACTTTTGAGTCTGTGTTGGTTTGAAGTAACCGTTCTGTGAATGAGCTATTTTCTATATCATCTTTTTTTTTTACTTACAGGGGGAAAACAAACCATCCCTGTGTCATTGTCTTAATCAAGACCTTTCAAATACCATTTGTATTATTATACAATTGTTATATGAATTTAAATAATTATTTTATGATTTGTAAAAACCCATGTAATGCTACAGGTACTCTGTACAAGACAGGACAGGAAAGTACTGCACAAGAACAGCGATGACCCTAGCTTTGGTCAGACTGACGCTTAAATAGGGGGGGAAATTAAATGCAGACAAATAAACTCCTCTGGTTCCTTCCATCATGTTTTGTTAATGGTCTCGCTTTCTTGAGAAAAACCGACAGGTTGCCATATTTAATCCTGCTTGTAATGGAATCACATAAAGGTTTTCTCGTAAAGATTTTCAGAATTTGTAGTGTGAGAAGTATCTTCAGTGAAAATTTAACTTCAGTCTTAACTGTCTCCATCCATCACCTCATAGGCTCCAATCCGGGTTACCCATTACCCGTAGAGTCAAATCTGTGATAAGAATATTTTTGTTATTGGACTAGAAGATAGTTTATGGCTTGTTGTCCATCTCCGTGTGTTGAATGGCTGTGGAGGCAGTGGCTCTGCTAACATCCTATAGATTCACAGGTGGCTCTATCCTAAACCCTAGGGACCAGAGCACCCCCCCACCACCACCCACCCAAAGCTCCCTTCTCCCCATTATCATGGAAATGAGGACCATTTAATTAGCTGAATCCTTTCATTCCGAAACGTGCCGGGGAAAGAAAGCTAGCCATCTGCTCTGACAGCTTTGCCCCTCCCTACCACCCCCCATCGTCTTTTTGAAAAGTGGGCAACCCATGCTACTGCAGACAAACAGGGGTGTGGTGTGTATTAATTATATGAATGTGTGTGTGTGTGTGTGTGTGTGTGTAAGGGATTTGGTGCCTTGGGGAATTCGTATACACTCTTCAGACCGAGGTCCAACCAGGGTCATGTGGTGGGAGGGCATTAAGGCTAGTGTCCTGCACCAGAGACACACGTCCCCCTCTTTCAACCTCATTTATGATACACATTCATATTCCGTCTAAACTACAGACAGAGACACCCGATAGATAGAGGGAGCTCTGCAGAGGCAGAGCTGAAATTAATACTCAGCCCTACAGCAAATGAGCAGCACAATGCCGATGGAGGAGTCTGTGTGGACACTATTCATCACGTCCGAAGAGACTATTCACCAGCTGTCTCGGGCACTCGCCTCTTGTTTAACTTTTTCACTGCTCCATTGTTCCTTGGCCCACTCTAAATGCCCACGCTCCCTCCCCCGTGGCGTTGTGTGCAGCCCGTGAAAGAGGTTTCGGAGCTTCTGTTAGAAATTGTTCGAGGGAATGATCATGGCTATGGTAGGGGAGGACTCCCAACTCAAAACTACCTAGTCTCTTCAATAACTGTAGGTTCAAGACTCAGCCAGTCCTGAGATACGCTACCACAGAGTTAGAAGTAAACCGACAAACATTCAGACATCACACATCTTTCACACATTCTAAACATTTCGAAAGGCAAATAAGCGCTCCCTCTAAGTCAAATGGTACAGTCCACGAGACAGATGTCCCGCACGACTACGCCCCTCGGATGCATCACCACCCCTGTGTCCGTGCAACATCTGATGTTCAGTGAGACTTTTCATCTGTGTTCCCAGTAAAAGTTAAAGCGACTGAGGATATGGATTAGCATTCTCGCAATTACTGAATGGATCACGGAACTATCACAACAACTTAAGGTATTAGAACATATTTATACACGCTCGTCACGCATGGCAATGTAGTTAAGTGCGTTTTATTGCTTTTATTTTACAGGCCTAAAAACACGAATTATAATGTGACGTTGTCGGTGTTTATGCTACTCTTGTGCTATGACTTTGTGTAATGTCACTCCCGTCTAAAGGGTTCTTTAATCATTCAATGTCGCTGTTTTTCTCTTCTATGGGTGTGGAATTACTCCATTCACACAGTTATTTTAATAACACACAACAAATGATGACTATAAGAGTGTGTATGCTTGTGTGATGGAGTTCATATTCTTATGATCTTCAGGTGTCACATTAGTTAACACTATATGGCCTACAGATTACATATCACAAAATGAAGCAACCGACGGAAGACATCATTACAGTGTATAGGACTAACTTGTGTGTTGGAAATGTTTTGTGACAACAAATGAAGTATAGCACACATAAAAAAAAAAAAAACATCTACAGAGCCTGTCTTAGAGGGCTGCAAGTTCTGAGTCCCCTTGGGCGCAAACCCACAGGCCTGTTCCGTTCCTTTTATGAATAACTGAATATCCCTAATCATCATGCATAGACACTTTTATTATTTGATTCTCACTGCTCATTTGGTTATTTTTTATTCTGCTAATTCCTTGTGCACAATATAGTCATTCTTTAGATGTCTTAGGGCTTTGGTAGTCCAATTATAGCTAAGTGTATTAGGCTATGTGGCAGGGTCTATTGGTGGCACTTTGGCCCAATCTATTTTAACCAACACACATAGTGATAACCCTTCTTTGTGCCTCAAACACACTGTACCCCATTAGGGTAATTGGTTGGGTGCGAGGAAAGCAATGCGGACAATTTACAGTCAGCAGTAAAGTTAACGCAATAGTCCTGCATCTGTACACAAAGGGGTCTATATGAGTGCGTTTATTACCCAGAAATCTGAGGCCCAAATGGGAAAGGAAAGGAAATGCAACTTTTCCACAAACAAACTCTTCTCACTAATCTTCTCTCGGGGGTATTAATCCCAGAAAGTGGCTCTTTTAAAGAGGTGTTCTCTGTGCATGGATGACGATGATGATGACGGCCTCTTTTTGCTGAATAGCTTTTGGCTACTGCTCATTGAAGCCTCTGGACAAAGCCATACTGTAAAGTCATTCGCTCTCTCCCATAACATCAGCATCTACTTGATTCAGCATTCACTTAATTATAGGCTTTGCGTTCGCCTTGGGATGGTTTCAAATAACCCTCAGAGTTTCCTCGGCGGGCCCACGTCGGCAGTTCCAGGGCCGCGGCCACAGAGGCTGTGGAGGCATTCCAGAAGATCATGTCTCTCTCTTCTTTCTCTCTCTCTCCTCTCTTTCTCTCTCTCTCCCTCTCCTCTCTCTCTCTCTCTATCTCCCTCTCTCCCTCTCTCCCTCTCTCCCTCTCTCCCCTCTCTTTCTCTCTCTCCTCTCTCTTTCTCTCTCCTCTCTCTCTGTCTCTCTCTCTCTCTCTCTTTTTCTCTCTCTTAAGCCCCTGGGAAAGGGTGTTCTGTGGAATCTTGAGTCAAGAGTGGCAGACAGCAGCAGCTACTCCACATCATAATCACCGCCTGTAAACAGCCGTTTCCGCTGATGTGACGTCTCCACGCTCCAGCGAGCGCGGCTAGGACATGCGTAGCTCTCCACCGGGCCATCCATCCATCCATCCTGCCCGATGAGATGGAGAGGATAGCTTCTGCTCCTCGTCGTGTTGTTGTCTGATCTGACATCCTGCTGCCGCCCCATGCAGCCATTTGACACACAACGACCTAAGCTCCTGATTACTGAGACTGTTAAAACACACTGTGATGAGCAGTAATGGGCGAGGAGATGAGAGATGAGGGCTAGGCACCCTTCAGATAAGAAAGGGAAGGAAAGGGGATAAGTAGCTTGCCAGTGTGGTCGAGATGGCAACTGATACCGGGCCAGAGCTGGGCCAAACCCCCTCTTCCGTTTACACTGCCAACAATAACTATGACAATAACTGTAAATGCTTCACTTTTAAAAATCACTCTGGCTCAGAACAATGGCAGCGTCCACACCACACACTATAACACTGACGACATGAAGAACGATATAGTTGGGCATCACCTTCGGAGAGATTGTGTGAATGATTAGAAACCTGACAGCCAGTCAGAATCTAACTAATTTTAAAGGCATCACGTTAAAAGATGAACTATCCTTCTGAGAGGCTTTCCCTATAGTTGGTCAGTGTGGACGCTCATCATTATAGTTACAGTTGTGGTTATAGTTACTGTTGGCAGTGTGGACACTAGCCTTTAGTCTCTATGTGAGCGTCGCTCTCCGCCACTGTATTGTGTGGGGCTGGGAGAGAAGAGTGGACACTGAGCTCAGTGTGAGGATTAGCAGCGTTAGCGTCAGATACCCTCCTTTTGTTAGTGCAGTTTTGATAAGCAGCAGTGCATGCTGGACTCTTTTGTCCCTCGTCTCGCATCCCTGACCCCCCCCCATCAGTGCTGTGACTGTCCTGAATGCCATCAGTCATTAGGACCAGCAGAATAACATCCTGTCGGGCTCTACGAGAGGGCTGCTCCTCGCCTCTCTGATGATAGTGATCTAGATTCTAGAGTGAACAGAACTCTGATTACAACCCTGACAGCTTCCTCTGAGGTTCGCCGTTGTTTTGCGTCCTCTCATAATCCATATCATATGGCATGCATTTACTGCCATGGGTGTCACACGGTGCAGTGTTTCTGTCTCTAGGACGACCCAGTGGAGAACTCAAGCAAAACAACAAGCATTTCCTGTTTCTTCTGCAAAGGCCTGCTACAACACGGCAAATACAGCAATTGACCTGTGTTGACTTGTTGTGAGGGGTAACTAATATCATCCCTAAATCCCATTACTGGCTATAAAAAGGCTCTTTGTGACAGAGCTGAACGTTTCAGGACAATCATGATGGACGGATGGACATGTGAGAGTGAAAACAAAGTTTACCCAATATGACTTCAATGGAATGTCCCTTTCATTCCTCCCTTGTCCTCTCGCTCACAACTCGCCCTCTCGCTCGTGTGGCTGTCGTTCACGTGAATCAAGTTTACTCATCCACTTCCTCTCCAGCCAGTGCCCTCAGCTCCTCCTGCTGATATTTCCTCCTGATATACAAACAGGACGCCCAGACTGCCAACTTTTAAATACATTCAGCCCATACACACACACGCACACGCACACACACACACACACACACACACACACACACACACACACACACACACACACACACACACACACACACACACACACACACACACACACACACACACACACACACACACACACACACACACACACACACACATGCACACATTTGCGTCGTTTGTGTAGTTAGAGATGAGCAAGTCTCGTGTGAATTATGACTGAAAGAGCCTGAGTCGGTCAGAACTGAGATGCTCTTCTTCTTCCAAGCCCTGGGAGGAGATCACTG
>NC_137921.1:14708941-14766441 GCF_963457725.1 Sprattus sprattus | reverse complement strand
ATAATCGCCCATGCTCGTCCCCTGTGAGATGGTTGTGTGCCGTGGGGATGGTGGTTTGATGTGTGGAGAAGGTTGTGTTGTGTGAAGATGGTTGTGTGTTGTGTGTTGTGTGGAGATTGTTGTGTGTTGTGTGGAGATGGTTGTGTGTTGTGTGGAGATGGTTGTGTGTTGTGTGGAGAAGGTTGTGTGTTGTGTGTTGTGTGGTGGGGATTGTTGTGTGTTATGTGGAGTTTGTTGTGTGTTGTGTGGAGACGGTTGTGTGTTTTGTGGAGATTGTTGTGTGTTGTGTGGAGATTGTTGTGTGTTGTGTGGTGGGGATTGTTGTGTGTTGTGTGGAGATTGTTGTGTGTTGTGTGTGGTGGCCCCTTATAGAGAGAGCACAGCTCTGCAATCCTGACTGTAAATCAGTGAGCCCCCTAATGAAAGGCTTTTGTTTACCACACAGCGCCAATGTGTTGGGCCGGCACGCCAGCAGCCTGGCAGGGCCGGGGGGAACAGATGTTTCTTTATAAGTTCCTCAAGCTCCCCTGCGCTAACTCAGACTGAAGGGAGACTATAAATCTGACGCGGACAAAACAACTAGGCCGTGGAGGCATTTTGCGAGTGCCATTACTTACGCAAATACCCAGTGGCACAGGCCCATGAGGAACTTTCTCAGAAGTCAATGCAAATTTTTTTGTTTTGGTTATCAGCTCATCTCTTACAAATTGGCCTTTCATTGACATTGCTTCATTGTTTTACTTGGTGCATAAACATGTTTGACTGTCTGACATTTCAGTACAATTGCAAATGTCATAAATACTTGCTTTAAAAGTATTTTCGTTGTTGTAAGACCTAGATGTAGAATTTCTGAAGTCGATCTTTCACTGGATTGTGATTAACGATCTAATATTAGGTATATTTACGGTAGTCTAGACACAGCAAACTGTCATGCTCTCCAGAATTGGAAAAGCCGGGCTGAATTATATTTATTTTTGAATAATATTTATTGTTACACCAGGTTTTATTGCTCTTAGCTTGACTGTTCATTCCCTTGTATGTCGCTTTGGGCAAAAGCGTCTGCTAAATGACTTAATGTAGATGTAAATGTAATAAACATATTGTGGTTTCTAAGAGAGGTCTCATGTCCCATTCGATGCTGTGTTTGCTAGGAGTTGACAGGGAAGCTGTCGCCTGACTACCCTCTGGGCTCCGACCAGAAACCTCCGCAGATCCGCCGTCGGGTCGGAACATCTTTCAAACTGGACGAGGGGCTCATTCACCAGGATGGAGAGGTGGGAAGAACACAGGTTCATGTTACCTGTTTTGACACATACAGGCCACCGTAGATGGGTCAATAGTAACATTGCTACGCTACTTTACCGAAATTCTAAGCTAAAGAGCTGGAAATCTGAATCTGACTGTTTAGGTTTATCATAGATATTGCCTGAGAATCTGGAAGCTTGGACGATAATCAAGGATTATTACTGTCATTTTCTGTCTATTGACAACATATGTATTCATGAAATATGACTATTAACGAAAGAAAAAAATATTATAAAACTTATAATACAACCACAAAGCAAGTATGCCATTGTATATATGACACAAATAAAGAAACTAAATCTGTATTTCCTATTGCGTGGCCTGTAGGAGTCCGTGCTCCAGTCTCTGGAGGCCGAGCTGTTCCTGCAGGGGAAGATCTGTGAGGCGGCGCGGGGGCTCCTGCTGGAGGAGAACCTGAGCAAGTCGGTGAAGAAGGGCCGCGTGCAGCAGTGCAAGCGCCAGGAGAGGAAGATGAGGGACCTGCAGGAGGCCGTCTTCCAGCACCGCGTACGCCACGGATGCCAAACACCACAGACGTGCCACGCCAAACAGAGAGGTGAGATATATGCACACACACACACACACACACACACACACACACACACACACACACACACACAAACACACAAACACACACACACACACACACACACACACACACACACACACACACACACCTAAACATATGCACACACACATATATGCACACCCAAGCGTGCACACACATATGCACACACAAGCACACACACAGATATACATGTGCACACAAAGGGGAAACATTATACCATTATAACTACATTTGACTCACACCAGTTAAGGTCATGTAGTATTAATAACTCATGTAGCACACCTGGCGCCACTTGGCATGAGAAATCCCACCCACACTGGTTCCATGCCACCCAAGCCACCCATGTCCGTATGCGCTGCCTGTCATCTGAGCTGCTTTGGATAAATGTGCTGCGCACCTGTATGTAAATTCAGCTAGGCTTTTGAAACTAGGTCAGGTGTGCTGTAGCTCTGTAGAGAACCCAGTGATGGATGTATGTGTGTTTTATTGTTCACTCATCGCTGATCGCCTTGGTGTGTTTGCTTTCTGTGTTTGCTCTCAGACTTGAGCATTTCAGATGACAGCTCCCTCTCTGATGCTGCTGCAATGGATGATGGTAAGAGAATAAGCTAATAACATTAGCTTATAGACTAATAACAACTTTAGTTCACATTTATATTTCATATCAAATTTACCGTCTTTGGTGCTCACTTCAAAGGGTTAATGTTTGTATAGCATCTTTGGGCAAGAGGTATGGCTTGAGTTAAGATTCAGTTTTTACTAACCAAAGACATGTTGTTAGTCTGCTGAATCATTTGTCAATTAAGAGATGTTCGCTGATCACAACTGAAATCCTGGTTGATACAAAAATAGCTTGAACCACTGAATCGAACAGATATACATCTGCTAAATGTTCCTGAATGTCAAAATAGGCTTATTTTACAGTGCATTGAACATCTTCTTCTCCCCCTGCATCCTTAGAGAGTGACTTCAGCCCGTCATTGGTGCAGAGTTTAGCCGGATCTCCCCGTTCATCCCTGAGCCCGTCACACTCCACGTACCCCAGCTCCCAGAGCGTCTCCCTGAGCGTGACCAGCTCCACCTCCAGCCTGGAGTACCAGCGATGCCCCATCCAGAACTCTACCTCCAGCCTGGAGTTCCAGCGATGCCCCATCAAGAACTCCACCTCCAGCCTGGAGTTCCAGCGATGCCCCATCCAGAACTCCACCTCCAGCCTGGAGTTCCAGCGATGCCCCGTCCAGAACTCGCCCTGGAGCGAGTCCAGCCTGGACCAGCCGTACCAGAAGAGCAAGAAGCCCACCTCAGCCAGCAGCAGCCGCTCCAGGTACACAGTCACAGTCACCATCCGAGCTGAGATTCAGAGAGCGGACGTGCACATTACCTTTATTATGAGTCGTATTTAATAAATTAAGAGTGACCTTTTTACCCAAACAAGTTTACTTCTTATTAGGCACCATCTGAGCTGAGATTCAGAGAGAGGAGATGCACATTTCTATTATTTGCAGTCGTTTATAACGTTTAGAAAGTCAGATTTAATAAATTAAGAGGGACCTTATTACCCAAACAAGTTTACTTCTTATTAGGCAGAAACAGGTTCTACTGGTACATGTGGACCCAGGAATTAAAGCTATGATCCTAGGGCTTTAAACTGGTGTATGGATGGGCTTCAGAGCTAAGAAACACAAGTGCTGATGAACAGATATCTTCACAAGTTCCTCAAATAGAGGCATTTCATGATACCTATTCTTAAAGAGCGGAACAAGGTGGGGGAAATCCAGTTGTGTCATTCAGGTGTGTAATCCCTCTCTCTCTCCTCTCTGCCCAAGCAGCAGCCCCTCGGGTACCCCTGTCCAGGCTGATGTGAACCTGCACCTGGCGGACCTGCCGCCGCCTATGCAGCTGGTCTCCATGAGAAACCTGGCACTGTCGCCCACCGTCTCCATGAGTGCCCCCTCCACCCCAGAGCTGCCTGTACGCCGCCAGCTCTCACAGTCCTTCAGGTGAGACACTGCTGCTATGACAACAGGCCATTCATTCACTGTCACTGTCATGACACCTTCCATGACAAGACAGGCCGTTGACTACAGGCCATGGATGCACTGGGAAATACAATATGATGAAGCCATATTAAAATGGTATTAGAATATTTCCAGATTGACAGATTTACAGCATGTAAGGCCGCTTGGGAACTGCAAAAAGAAATTAGAAAGCATCCGTTCTCATACCAGATTAATGTTACTGTATACAGACAAAAATAGACATAATAGCTTAAGAAGTAACAGCTAGAATTAAGCCATTTACCCTGGCATTGCCAATGACCAAATCCTCTAGCTAAACTTCAGCTGTAGTCACTTATATGTTTAGCATAAAATAAAAAAGTAAAAAAGCAGAGGCCACTGGATTTATTTTTTGTTCCACTTTTCTCACCATCTACAGGCTTCCTAAGAGCAAGCCCGACTTTGGAACCTTCAGCCCTGACCAGGGTCGCGAGCGGCCAAGGTTGCCACGACGCCGTGTGGGCGAGCTGGCCGTGGCCTCGCCGGAATACTCGCCTCTGCGCCTGTGCCAGTCGAGCTCCGAGGAAAGCAGCTCCGAGCATTCCGTGCCATCCTACGCCAGCTCACCCTGCCGTGAGGGATCGGTGAAGACCGGAAAACCCATCCCGCCGCCATACGCATACCACCTCAGCTCACAGCTCAAAGGGACCCCTGCCGGAGAAGCCCACGGCTTCAAGAACAATGGGCAACACAACGGGCAGCGTCCAGCGCCTAACAACGAGGCCAACGTCAACAGGAACAACCAGCGCATCCCAGGGACCAACAACGACGCCCTCAATAACAAGAACAATCAGCACTACCCAGCATCCATCAATAATGCCAACAACTTCAAGAACAACCAGCAGCATCCAACACCTAACGGCCTCAGGGTTGCAGCAAAAGAAGGCTCATCTCTCGAGGCAGAGATGGGCAAACTACGTGTGGACCCCCCTTCCCCCGCCAGACCTGCTGTCCCAAACAACAGCTCCCCTAAGGACGTCCCCTTGCCCAAAAGAGCAGTCAAGCCACCACCACCCGCCTACACCCGACTGGTGCGCACCCCCTCGCTGAAGGAGTACCCCACCCATGCCAGCCGGCTGCTTTTGCCGCGGGAAATAGTGTGCGAGGAGCTGAAGTCGTGGCATCAGCGGAATAACAGCCTCCGGGGGCCGCGCCCACTACCGCTCGTAAGGCAGGGGTCGCTCCGCGTGAAACGGGCCCCCAACCGCGAGCCTCCGGCTTATGGGCAGGCCCACGCACAGAAACAGGTAAACACCGGCGCCGCGCCTTGTCACTGTTGAGTCAAGTGTGCACTCATACCACTTAGATAAATCTAAACACCGGCATTTAGCAAAGATTCAGACAGAAGGTTTTGTGTTTTAAACATTTGATTTCGATGAATATATAACAAGTGGTTGTTAAGATCGTTAGGCTGTGTCTTTAGTTTGTTATAAGATGTGATGTTAAATGTGGTCATACGACACTTGCTTAAACATTAAGACATGTTTCGATGTTCCTCAGGCCCCACTGAAGGTCATCCTGCAGAGAGCTCCGGACGGAACTCCCCTGCAGTGGTTTGAAGAGGAGGATGCTGAGATTGTGAGTCAGGTTTAAGCCCAGTGCTCCTGACGGAACTCCTGAACGCTCCGGATGGAACTCCCGAGCGCTCCTGACAGAACTTCTTAGTGCTCCGGACAGAATTCCCTTGCAGTGGCTTGAAAAGGAGGATGCTGAGATTGTGAGTCAGGTTTAAGCCCAGTGGGTCCAAAATGGCGCATGTTGCTCACTACCCTCGTACACACACAACCGGAGACTGTTATTTATTTAACATTTGGTGTGAATGAGTCAGAGTGACTCCAATATACCCTCTGGTAGAATACGAAGTGTGATTACACTGACCGGTGCTGAGTCATTGATTTAAATGGCATTAAGGCACAAATGACCAATATTTATGAATTGACGTATATCTTAAAATTTTAAAGTCTGAGACTTCTTTGTAAGGCTTGCTGCCGATGTATTTATTTTTGGATATATTTATACCCAACCACACACACCAGTACACACTGTTGACCAGGCTTTTTATCACTGCCACTCTATAAAGTTTTTACAGAGTTTAAGAAAAGTGCAAATTCAAGAACCCCCACATGTCATGTGTCTGGTACACTCTTTCTCTGCGTAGAGCCTGACATGATTATTAGTTCTTTTATAGTTCTTTGGCTGCCTTCTACTTATTTAATCAAGTATTTAAATGCTGCAGATATTTAGTAAACTTTATTTAATACCTGATATTTAATGCTTTTGTTTTTGCTTGATGCTGCTATTGATTGTATTGTTGTGCATCTTAAGCATGAGGTTTCCTGAGTGCTGTGTGGATGTCCAAACGGAAAGCACAAATAGATTATACTTATTTCAAAGACCACTGTATGTGTTGCCTTGTACTAACCTTGTAGTATCGAATTACTGTTTGTACGTTTATAATAAAAAAAAGTATATTGTCAATACTGTTGTTGGGGCCTTCCTAAAATATTTAAAAATATCGTTCAAATATGTGTGTCAGACCAGCAATTACATGATGTCCCTGCCATCAGTGTATATCAATCCACTGCAGCATCACCAGAACAACTGTATCACACAATACAAAGGAAAGCTTAAGTTTCAAGTACTCTGTCTTTAAGTACAGTCACATACTGCAACCATACATCAGACACAGACACAGACACAGTAGACAGCGTGTTTATCCGAAACCTTGAAAGAGTTTATTTACATTAATTCAATCACTGCCAAATTTAACTCCAATGAGTTAACAAAAATACTAACATAAAGTAAATTTTCCTGCAAGTCTAAGGAGGTCAATGATACTTAATAAATACAAATAAATTAAAATGTTCTTGCTATTTAGCACAGTTCTGTCCTATGCAGAAATATTTTGTAAACTGTGGCAAGTGTGCTCACATCCAAAGAACCGGCGTTCGCAGGAACCAGAAGAAAATGGCTAGCAGTAGAATGGATGCCAGAATGGTGAGGTAGACGGCGGTTAGTATCCAGCGGCAGTGATCCAGCCAGTGCACTACCAGGCGCTGCCTGCCAAAGATGCGAGGTAAACTGTGACGAACCAGATGAAAGAAATCGTTATTTAATTATCCCAAAGATGTTTTTAAACTTCTGCCTAGAGTGACCAACCCCCCATGCCACTTACGGGCTGGTGGCACTAATTTCAGAGTCACTGTGGCTGTGCCCTTCTCTTTTTCTTCTGGACGAGTACCCATCCAGCTCGGATTTGCTCCTTCGCATCCTTCTGAGGGCTCTCTGGGACAGTCTAGGCACAAGAGAGGGATGAACTAGGAAGCATATTTAGTTAAAACACTGGCATTAAAACAGGAATAGTACACACTCAGGTTCCAACTGCAGTTCAGCTGGCAGAGAGCAGTTAAGGCAATGCCAGGCCGATAACCCCATCTCCATGTTATTAACCATTAACTAACCATTAATTTAAAAAATCATTCACAGAATGACAGCTACAACAAGTGTAACTCTATCATTCATGTTCATATATATATTAATAACTAGAAATAAAATCTGCTCAATGCAACTGAAAACTAACACATAACACTCAACACTCATATCAGAGTTACTGCTGACCTGTTCTGTTGAGGGGGGTCTCTGCTAGTGCCTACCTGTTGGGGATCTGTGGGTTTACCTCATCATGATTGGAGACTGTGGAAGGCCCTGGACACGCCCTGGGAGACACGTCTGACGGGGTCGGTACGATAACAGCATCTATGGCGCCCTCTACTGGAGAAACATGTTGTCTACAAGTCCAGGGAAATGGAGGTCAATAAAGCGCAATGTTGAGAGACAATAATTTGTTGATTTCATAATACCGACCCAAAACAGCAAACTGTGGAATTTCAGCAAGTGCAATGTTTGATTTAAATTTCCAGAACAGAAACTTTATTAAAAATATCCCAATGGTTCTGATGCTACATTTACATGGGCTTGGTGATTCATAAGGCAGGTAGACACAACACAAGCACCACACACGTCATCTATCAGCCCACCCATTGAAAACAGGAGCCTGAGTGGTCAGTTTCAACCCAACCTGACGCAAAGTTACAGAAAGAAGAAGTCAGAGCACAGGTGAGAGGATGTTGTCACTAAGAGCTCCATTTTACCTGTCCTCCACGGATGCACACTCCACGTCCTCCATCTTGGGATTACTGTCAGCCTTGAGGTTGGTCACCTGGGACAGGGCTGCTGGGTTCTGAGTGACCTTTTCTTCAAATATCACTTCGTCCTGGCTCTCTTTTTCTTTTGGTTTATTGACCTCCTAATTACACAATGTAAAAAAAATTAAGTTACAGGGCTACATTCCACTAAATGAATGAGGTTATACCAAAGTTTAATTTCCCTGTGGGCCAAATCAATTCATCTTAATCTTCAGTGTCACATTTAAAACATACCTGGTTTAGACTCTCCTTTGTAATAACAGATGCACTGACTCGGCGGCGCAAATTGAACTGCAAAAGAAAAAAAACACAGACAGCATAGACACAAACCAAAGGCATTATGTAATTTTAAACATGATGATGTCATTTATGTCAGAAAGGAGAATTCTACCACACAAAAGGGACTGAAACAGCAACAGTCTGAAGTGTTAATTACCTTTCCTGTGTCTTTGTTGGACCTCACTCGTATTTCAATTTCTTCTGCAATAAGAGAGAGAGACAGAGAGAGAGACTGTTGTGAATACTACTGTGAATACAGCTGTGGGTCTTTCTGTGTATACTGCTGTGGGTTCTGCTGTGAATACAGCTGTGGGTCTTTCTGTGTATACTGCTGTGTATACTGCTGTGAATACTGCTGTGGGTTCTGCTGTGTATACTGCTGTGTATACTGCTGTGAATACTGCTGTGGGTTCTGCAGTGAATACAGCTGTGGGTCTTTCTGTGAATACTAATGTGAATACTGCTGTGGGTTCTGCTGTTAATACTGCTGTGGGTTCTGCTGTGAATACTGCTGTGGGTTCTGCTGTGAATACTGCTGTGGGTTCTGCTGTGAATACTGCTATGGGTTCTGTTGTGAGTTCTGCTGTGGATTCAGCTTTGAGCGCTCCTGCGGGATCAGACTCGCCTTGGAGGTCGGGCAGCGGCTGGTCAAAGGAAGCGCTTTTTCTCATCATCTTCTTGGTCTCCACCAGCTCGACGGAGTGCCTGTCGTGCTGCTGCCGCAGGTTCTCCACGTGGGCCACCATCAGCTCCACTGCTCGGCTCACTTTGGCCTCCTGACACACACAGGGCACAGAGAACACCTTACAACCAATGCCCAATCAATGCCCATAACCTATTGGCACACACAGGACACACAGAAGACCTCGCAACCCATGCCCATAATCTATATTTCTGACCAATGCCCATAATCTACATGTCAAACCAATGCCCATAATCTACATGTCCAACCAATGCCCATAATCTACATGTCCAACCAATGCCCATAATCTACATGTCAAACCAATGCCCATAATCTACATGTCAAACCAATGCCCATAATCTATATTTCTGACCAATGCCCATAATCTACATGTCCAACCAATGCCCATAATCTACATGTCCAACCAATGCCCATAATCTACATGTCCAACCAATGCCCATAATCTACATGTCCAACCAATGCCCATAATCTACATGTCAAACCAATGCCCATAATCTACATGTCAAACCAATGCCCATAATCTATATGTCTGACCAATGCCCATAATCTACATGTCAAACCAATGCCCATAATCTACATGTCAAACCAATGCCCATAATCTATATGTCCAACCAATGCCCATAATCTGTATGTCCAACCAATGCCCATAATCTATATGTCTGACTAATGCCTATAATCTATATGTCCGACCAATGCCCGTATTTTAAGCTTAATGTTGCCAATTATCCATACTTAACCCAATCCATTTTTACACACAACATGACCAACCAATGTTCATCCTTTAACACTGACATACAAATGCATAGCAATGAAAAAAAGAATGATCTTAGTACTTTATAATGCTTTAAATATAACTCTCTATTAAGGGACTGACTGTTACGAAAATAAAGAAAATCCAAAGCAAATCTAAATAAACAGCATTTACTGATTGTCAACAGAGAGAGGCAGTGCACAGTATGTACCTGATGGACAGCTCCCAGTACCTCAGAGGTTCTGGCCACCTGCTCTACGGTTCCTCCCAGGATATCCAGGGTTAACTCCAGCTTCTGGAGAAATTGGTAGCGCTTGCTGTCCAAACACATGTCCTTTAGTGCCTGTGGAGTCACATGAGGAATGATGAATAAACACATCGCTCAAACAAAGATTTATAACTCACAGGTAGGTGAACAGTTACACAAGCATGCGTGTATGCATTTAACATGCATTTACAGGTATTTGGCATTTGATCTTATAATAAATAATAACAGCTGGAAGGGTTGAGGACGGATGAATCAGATTATTTTACATCACCAACACAGCAAAGGGATCAGTCCTTGTTTGGCTACCTCCATTTCCTTGATTATTTACCCCTACTGCCTTTTTGCCCCTGGTAAGTTACCCCTACTGCCTCTTTGCCCCTGGTAAGTTACCCCTACTGCCTCTTTGCCCCTGGTCAGTTACCCCTGCTGCCTCTTTGCCCCTGGTCAGTTACCCCTACTGCCTCTTTGCCCCTGGTCAGTTACCCCTGCTGCCTCTTTGCCCCTGGTCAGTTACCCCTGCTGCCTCTTTGCCCATGGTTAGTTACCCCTATTGCCTCTTTGCCCCTAATGAGTTATCTCCACTGCCTCTTTGCCCCTGGTCAGTTACCTCCACTGCTTCTTTGCCCCGCTGCAGTTCCACCTGGAGGTTCTCCTCTGCCTTGTTGCGCGCGTGCTCCTCCGCCTGCAGGCGCTGGCTCAGCGTGAACTGGTCACAGCGGAAGGCCATGGTGAGCTGAGAGAATGCACTCTGCACAGAGAGAGGGGGACGGATGGATGGAGGGATGTATACATTTAGAGAGACAGAGAGAGAGAGAGAGAGAGAGAGAGAGAGAGAGAGAGAGAGAGAGAGAGATGCTGGATGTATGACTACTGAAGGAGTTTTTGGTATGGCACTGATATAAAATAATAAGATCACATTGCATTCCATGTCATATTCTTACATTCATTCCACATAAGAAGAAAAAAACATAGACTGGCAAATGGCAGCAGGTCTATCTCTATCACAGGTATAAAGGTGCTTGTCTGTACACAGTCACACAACCAGAGAATGCGAGAATAACTGAGTCTCTTATAAGGCCTTACCTCCACTTCCCCTTCAGTCATCTCATCACTTTTGTGGAGGCAGAAAGGTCAAAGTTCAAGGGATGTCGGAATGATCAAAATCACCAACAATAACCATTTGATTAACTGATTTCACCTCTAAATGCAGTACAGACAGGAAGTAAGTATGAATATTTATATAAATAAATTTATAATAAAGAAATATAAAATAGCTTAATAAATAATCTTATAATGACTAAATGAGTAGTGATTTTTGCACACAGGCTGCTCGACTGACCCTCGACTGGATCGGACCCTGATCAGAGTCAGGGTCAGAGTTCAGTGCTCACCTGCTTGGGCCAAGACGCTCCAGAATAGAGAGCTGACTAAGAGAAGCAATCAGGCTTTCATGTTTAGCATCTGCAAGCAGAAATCCAATTGACTAAGATGAATCATATGCCCTTGAAAGTCCTGCATTTTACTTGCATCGGTCTGAATGTAATTGGAAAGCGTTTCTGGTGTATCAATGTACATGACATAGACCGGACAATAAAACTGTGCATAGTGCAAAGACAATATTGTTTTCGTATTCAAGGCATTTGAAATATACACAACTATCTGTAGTCTGTTTGTTGCGCAATGTTTGATTGTCACCAATGATTGATTGATATCTTTGATTTGTTAACCAACCTTCATCACTGTCCTCTTCACTGCTATCATCCCTGCTATTCAAAGGCACAGCCTTTACGGTGCCGTCATACTGCTGGTAGAACAAGTAACAGTAGTCAACCGAGCGACATCTATCTGACATGTCCACACATTTTAGTTTTATAACCCAAATCATATAAAGTTATATCATTTGCTGCAAAATAATAATATAATATTGTGTATATTAAACAATATTTGGAATTTAATTCTTTATTTTCAATCGCGTTCTTTTATTATCTTAAACAATTTCCCTGGTATCCCAAGGTCATACACTAACCTGCACACTCATCGTACTTCATAACAATTAGCAAGGCATGGGATCACAGGATGGGTGGCACCACAACCGAAATGCTGTGGAAAAAATGAGTTATCTTGACAGTGGCAAGTGCTGCACTGAGACCAACTCTAGTTAAAAAATGCAACAAGTCGGCCAGTTTCCTAACACACTTCTCCTGTAATGTCCCAGCAGATTAAGTCCCTGCTTGTTTTTTTAGCGCCTCATATTTTCCCTCACCTGGTGCAACTCTGATCACAGGTGAGCTAAATGCTAATGTGACAGAACCGAACCGTACCTGCAATTGAGGCAGCACAGGTCGTAGCCAGTCAGTGGCGAGATACCAGGCAACATGCAAAGTCAGCAGCTTCTTATCGTAACGAAGGACATTTGCTGTCGTTGAAAAATGGTTTGAGAAAGCGAGTTCATTTAAAATATAACTTGCATTGATTCCTCTGCCTGTAACCGTCAACCTGCCACTGAGAGATAATCTCATTAGTAGCTAGACATAAGACTCCGTCAGGGACGTAAACCCGTACAGCAAATGGCTTTCACCTTCAGAGCCTAAAAACCTCAGCGCTTCATGAGTATCACCTGTACACCCAAATATATGAGAATCCACCTGCATTTGTGATCACACACAACCGTCCGGATATTGACAGTAAACACATTATTGTTGATTGAGAATTACACCATACTGTATGATAACTTAAGTTTCTTATAATTGCCTGCCTTGATATTGTAATATGTTTGTAGCAAGGTAGCCATAAAAAAAAAGAGGTAGGCGCAAGATGCATTCAGCACAGGACTGTCCACTAGCACTTCTATCAAGCAGGATGACGTTTATAGTCCATTCAAGAGGGAATGTTTATTTATACAGGAATCACAACACAGTCGAGATTCTTCCACGTTTTTGTTTTTATTTGTACAAAACCAGCGGGAACCACAGTGCTCTAGTAGAGGCGCTGGGGCTTTCCCATGGTGCTCTTGATGTAGAGCGCCCTCACGTTCTGCCAGTTCTTCTTCAGCAGGGACACCAGGAAATTGACGGACAGGTGGATGTTGTAGACCAGCTCCTCCTCGGTCATCTTCACATGGCCCACAGCCACGGCAAGACACAGCACCTACAGGGGGGACAGCACAGCAGTCGTCAGTTAAACACAGCCAATATTCTGTTTCTACCGTTGACAGTATACAATTTGCTTCCCATTTCAACTAGTCTGGATTACGTTTACATTTAATTGAGACTAATTGATGCCTTTATCTTATTTCAGCACCAATGATTACACATCTGAGGATCTACAGCTTCAAGTAACTGTCCCTTCATAAACATATGCTGGACCAGGTCATTATTTGCACACCATGCTCGAAGTTAGACACTTCACACCTGGCATTAGGGTGCACCCTGGGTGAGGTGATCACAAGTGAGCAGCTCCAGGTATGTCAGTTCACACCTAGCATGAAAATTGACCACTTGAGATTGGAATTCACTTGAGGACTAATAACTTGCCAATTATGGCCCTACATTATTTTGAGTATTTGCCAGAACTAAAACCAGCAAGCTTGGAGGAAAGGAAGGGGGGATGCCCAGTCCAGTAAGTTTGTCAGACCAAATTAGTGTATTATTGGAATTAACCTTAATGCACATGAAATTCATTTTTTTAAATTCAGTCATTGTGGACAAAGCCAGCTCTGCGTACATACTTCTGCTCATGCAGAGGTGGTCGGTTGAGTAAGTCATGCAGCCATATGCAGCCCGGACTACCTGATCTCAATGCGTCTTGGGTGCATTCACACCTGTACTTGAAACGGTCCCCTTGTGACCAGCTCACCCAAGACGCATGTCAAGGCCCAGGAGTCTGGGGCTGGATTCAGGCACTTTTGTGGTTCTGACACACGGTAATATTTTAACTCTACACATGAACAATGAATGAATATATTTGACCAAACATGGTGGGTTCTGGGAGAGCATACCTTCTTCATCTGGAACTTGATGGTGGACTTGACCTCATCGACCTTGGTGTTGAGGTTCTCGTTGTGGGTGAGCAGAGAGGGGAACTTGCCAGCCTTGTTCAGCCCGGGTCCGAGAATACGTGGGATCTGTTTAATCAGCGACTCAGAGGCCAGGAAGGCATCGTACTTCTTGGCTGAAAATCAGAGAGAGAGAACCATGACTGTATGAACACACACTGTTCTATACCAAAAGCCTTCACTATCAAATTCAAGATCATACAGAAGGCCCTCCGGGATTTCCTGTAATTCTCTAATTATAACAACATTTCCTCATCAAGTTACGGAACTCCTCCTGCTTGATGTACAACTGCTTGGTGGGACTGGCTATAGTGAGTGCCAATCTTATTAAATGCTTCTTAGATAGACATCAGATCTACATCTCGCATGTCCTGTGCGAGTTTTTACACTTTAGAAACCACCTTGTCATTCATGATAGGATTACACTTGAAACATTCCTGTTCTCACTCACCAAGCTTCTTCACCATCTTTTTGTTCTTGTTGAGCTTCTTGAGGGCCTCAACGTCCATGTGAGGCATCTCTGCAGCCTTGGCCTCATCGCAGTGCTGCTGGTCGCCCAGGACACACACTGAGAACTTGGGGCGTGGTGTGGTCTTCAGCCTGTCAGGGGAAAAAGATGAGGACCACTGATAAAAACAATTATGGACAATAATAGTAATATTAATTTAAAAAAATGCACTGCAGGAAATTTGTAACTGCTATGTATTGTCAGTGTCTAACGGTCATATTAGGAAACTACAGATACTAAATTAACACTTAGTATAGTGAAAAAAGTGAAAGTCCTCTCTATAAGACATAAAGCCTCTAACTAGGTATACCGTGTTGCATTTTGTATACTTCGAAAGACTTCTGCATAACACTAAGTGAGTTTTAAACTTAAATATACATTTATCTTGATTATATCCCTTTCCAAACCCCACAAGGCAGTAAAAGCAAAACCTTACCCATACCGTCTCAGATGGTGTCCTGACGACAGCACAGACAACATTACATGGCAAAATTGGTCGGCATCGGGGCGACGGGTTTTGAGGCCCAGTCACCCTTTTGCCTCCCCTCATGTTTTAAGACCCAGGGTAGGGGTCCGTCTGCTTCGCCAACCCAGGGAAGAGGGAGACTCAGTCAGACTACCCAGTACAGTTCGTCCCTGTCTGTCCATGGCCTGCCTAGTCATGCAACTGCACATCAACCTATACTACGTCTCTAGCGAGTAGAAACAGGCCAGGCAGGATCCATGTTGGACAGGGAGAAAGTTGGGTGAATCAAAAAAAGGTACCAAACCTGACTGTGCCAGAGAAACGCTTGTCCTTCTGGGGATCGTAGTTCTTCAAGCTAATTTGAAGTTCCACGGTTTCCAAAAACCTAAAAATGAAAGCATCATTAGTGAGTGACCAATGTGTTGCTCTGCAATGGTTAAGCTCGCACAAAAAAATACAACTTTTTTCCTCATCAAACCTAATCAGTTTGATACATAGTGAGAATTAAAAAGTTACCACGTTAGCCTTTTTTGACCAGCTGTCAGCCAAGCCTCAACTTACTTTTTGGGCTTGGACACAGAGCCCGCCATGACCTCGCGGACAGCTTCATATAACGTTTCTCTTGAGACTTTGCTGTGAAAAAAAGTGCAAAAGATTCTTTAATCACAGATACTGTCCATTTGAAACCTAGTCTTCAACCACCTAGCTTGTTACGAGTTAGATGGGTGGCGGGGTATAGAATCCAGGGAAACAGGCAACGGGGACCTCATCTGGGGAAAATATCCCTAAATATTCCATTTAGACATCATGCCAAACTAAACTAAAAACCCAGGGCGCATATATATATGCAATTAAGTACCAGATTATAGCGGATTTTAGCGACTAGATGAGGGTCGATAACCTAGGCTAGCTAGCTAGCTATGCTAATCTAGTATGCTTTACCAACCTAAGCAGTGAACACGACCAACTACATTTTTGAATTACTTAAAGCATATATAAACGCCAGAACCATTGCTCATGTTAAAATCAACATTAAACAATACGCTTAAATAAGAAAATACTGCAATTTCAATCTCACCTCATCTTGGCTTCCCGTCTCACACCACGCACACAGTTGAAAGAGGACGAATAGACGGAAGTTGCGCATGATATAGAAACCGGGAGTCCTACGCTGGCGTAATATGTCGGCCATCTTGGTAGAGTCACGAGTAATAGTGATCAGAACATAGACATACGGATCAGAACAGAAGAACTATAAGGTTCGTTCTTAAGACTGAAGTGTTGGGATTTATCTGATTCGCTAGCTAATAATAACATGAACTATGTAGCCCAGGCAGAGTAGTGTTTTACGACAAACTAATTGTAAAATATTTTTATGAGGTGTCCAGAACAACAAAGTCCTATAGAAATCCTGAGGAAATATGTTTAATTCTCATCAATCTGAGATGTGTGCTAATAATGCATGGCAAACACATTTTTTTCCTTTACTCCTATCAAAATGAAACTTTACACAATGAAAGTACCCATACTCCACACTTATTGAATATGTCCCCTCCATATGTATGATAAATATCGGCCCAATCTCCATTCAATTATCTACTGCCAATGGGAGATGGCAATGTTGCTTTCAGACTAGCCGAAAACTGCCTGGCTTGGTAGTACCTGCCAGGGGTATGGTGTTTCTGCCCATGCAATCAGTATTCAGGAAGTAGTCAAAGTGTGACGCTCATGTTCATATACAAAAAAAGTTATTTTTCATTTTACTGTGTTAAGTTTTATTGTAGGAGTAAAGGCAAAAATTAAGCCTGTGGGTGTATTTTGGGCATATTCGATTAGTGTATAGCTCATTTGCATATTAAAATTAATTTTCAAAGAAACATTTAATACAAACATTTTTACTTTTCATGGGTACTTTCATTGTGTGAGGTTAGGGTTAAACATATTTCCTTAAGTATGATTTCTTAGGACTTTTTAGAATTATGTTCTGGACACCTCATAGAAATGATCTATGCTGAAAACAATTATTTTACAATTAATTCTATTTTTGTCTCAAAAAATGGGATTCTTTGCCTGGCCTAATAATTGGGCAGAAGGCGACAAGTCTGACGACCAGCAGGAGCGGGAAACATCAGTTGGATGACAACTCAGTTGACCTCTTCACCAAACCGAGAGGGTAAGTTTAACTAAACTAAGTAACTAGCTGTGATTTTTCATGAAATAACAGGTTAGCCCGAAAAAGGTTCTGTTGAAAAATAAAGCCACATGAACTGTAGGATAAGCTGTAATTAAAGCATTATACTCAGGTTTACCAAAGAGTGGTAAGTGTTGGCCTCACAGGGGGCGGCTCACGTGGCCCCCACCCCCCCAAAAAACATGGCATGCATACTATGGTCTTATTGTCTTGGCTGTGTTTCCACAGTTGATATAAAAATAAAGAAAAATATATTTAATTGTACTTTCTTTGTTAGCTAGGTTAGTGACGTGACAAGATAGGTCAGAAGGTCACAGACTGGCGCGGCCGCGGCAAATAGGGAGCTTGAGTTTTGATACACAGACTAATGATCACATATTCATAATGCATTATTCTGTCTTAAATTATAACCATTTATATTTAACTGACACATATCATGAAGGTGGCTGTGAAGATATTGTACATTATAATGAGTGCTACAATGACTTATAGAGCTACTTTATAAGACATTATTATTCCCCTTAAAATGCCCTTACAGTGCCCTCTACAATTATTATTATTATTATTTTTTTTACATTAAATAAATATTATTCTCCAAAACAGGTGTGCCACAATTATTGGCACCCCTTAATTTACTGTTTTGTGCAGCCTACTTTGCCAAGATAACAGCTCTGGGTCTTCTCCTATAATGCGTGATGAGGTTGGTGAATACATGGCACAGGATCTGAGACAATTCCTACCTACAGTATCTCTCTAGATCCTTCAGATTCTGAGGTCAACGCTTGAAGACTCAGCTTCAGCTCATCCCACAGATTTTCTATGGGATTTGGGCAGGGGACTGTGATGGCCATGGCAAAAACCTTTATTCTGCGGTCGGTGAACCATTTTTGTTTTGATTTTGAGGTGTGCTTTGCATCATTGTCCTGCTGAAAGGTCCAACCATTGCCCATTTTAAGGTTCCTGGAGGGGGCTGTTCTCTTGGTAATTGATGGAGTCCATGATACCATGTATCCTAACCAAATTGCCAGGGCCCACAACATCAAAGATCCGCCACCATACTTCAGGGTATGAGGTGCTTTTCTGTTTGGCTATCTTTCTGTCTACGCCAAACCCACCTTTGATGTTTGTTGCCAAAAAAGCCTTATTTTGGTCTTATCTGACCATATAACTTGGTCCAATTGAAAGTCTGATTACCTTTGGCAAACTGTAGGCGCTTTAGTTTGTTGTTGATTGACAGCAGAGGCTTTTTTCTGGCAACCCTCCATAACAACTTGTGGTGATGAAGGTGCCGTCTGATGGTAGTTTTCAATTCAATTTTATTTGTATAGCGCCATAACAATACAATTGCCTCTAGGCGCTTAACAGAGCCCAGAGCCTAGACCCCCTTAGTGCATGCACAATGGCAACAGGGGCAAGAAAAAACTCCCTGTTAGGCAGGAAGAAACCTTAAGCAGAACCACGGCACATAAGGGGTGACCCATCTGCTTGAGGTCGGCCGGGGGCAACAGGGGTTGTACACAGCCAGCATTTGGTCACGGGACATAGTATATACACAGACATCCGGTGGTAAAATACATGATACAGGCAAGACCGGTTTACTGTACTAATAGGGTAACTGTTACAGGGGTAAGGGACGTAGGAACAGAGAAACATTTCAGTGGTGGCAATAATGTATATTGTATATAAATGCTAGCATAGGGTATGGGGTAGAGTGAGTGTACGGCAATGCAGTGGCGGTGGGTGTAATTGGCCGAGGGTTTCTCCAGGTAGACCAGGTGGAGAGACTACAGCAGCGTGCCATGGGGAGATGGTCTTGATTAGTAGGGTAAGAAAAGGAAGAAAGTGGGTGGAGTTCAGCTGTCCATATGCGTAGATGAGGAGTGGTGGGGGTGAGGAGCAATATTTCCATTTCCATCAGCGATTGGGACATGCTTGGTGTAACCAGCGAGGATGCTGGGGAGTCTACGCTGAATGTCACAGACCCTGGCTCCGGGGAGGCAGTGGACCTTGCAGGGGCCGCTTGTTGAAGGGGGGATGTGGACATCTCGGACCATGGAGCTGCCGATGACCAGAGTGGTGGTTGTCACATCAAGCGGGAGAAGTCGTCGAGGGGATGATGACTGTGTTGAGGGCCCAGGATGGGGAGCAGGGCGGCGAGGGCGATGCTGGTGTTGCTCTGGAGCCGGTCTGCAGGGGCGTTTCGGGGCGAGCTGAGGAGGGGAGTCATCAGGCCCAGGAGGCTCCTCCTGATCCATCTAACAAACAGGAAATGACGAATCAATCTGCAGGTCTGTCAGTCAGCAATCAGCACAAACAAACACACAGATGAAACATTTCACCAACCAGGGACATGTCACCTAAGTGTCGGTTTGCCTGTTGCATGTGTCGGTACTTAGATAAGTATAGTTTTGCTGGCATTGAGCATTTTGTTTTCTGTTGTGTTCTGTTTGCCGGGGCCGTACATGCATCCACTCGGCAAACAGGAAACACATTTGATGTTGCGGTACTTAATTGCAAGTAATATTTTAATTTTGATTTTTATTCAAACATTAATTGTGTTCGGATATGTCTGGGTGGCTAGTACAGCAGGTGATTAGTTTGTTGGCGCGATTACTTTTGGCTAAAGGATGCACTAAAGAGGAATGTCTTAAGTCTTGATATGAATATAGGCACGGTGTCTGCATCTCTGACAGAGGCAGGGAGATTGTTCCAGAGGAGAGGGGCTTGGTAGCTAAAGGCTCTACCTCCTATTGTGGTTTTTGATATTCTTGGGATTACCAGGAGGCCTGTACTCTGGGAACGGAGCAGCCTTGGAGGGCAATAGGGGACGACTAATTCCTTGAGGTAGCTTGGAGCCAGGTCATTTAGGGCTTTATATGTTAGCAGGAGTACTTTGAAGTCGATTCTACTTTTGACGGGGAGCCAATGCAAGGAAGCAAGTACCAATGTGTTCATATTTTTTTTTTTAGTTCTGGTGAGTGTACGAGCAGCAGCGTTCTGTATAAGTTGGAGGCTCTTCATTGTGTTGATGCTGCATCCGGACAGGAGAGCATTACAATAATCGAGGCGGGAAGTAATAAATGCGTGGATTAGTTTTTCTGCATCTTGGAGGGATAGGACCTTTCTAATTTTGGCAATATTGCGTAAATGAAAAAATTATGTCTTTGAGATCTGTTTTATGTGTGGGTCAACTAGGAGGTCTTGGTTGATAGTTACACCAAGGTTTTTGATGTTAGTGTTGGGTGTTGGGAAGCCATTGAGTGTGGGTAGAAGGGTAGATAGTGAGGTTCTCAGTTGATCGGGGCCTACAAGCATAACCTCAGTTTTATCAGAGTTGAGGAGCAGGAAGTTGTTAGCCATCCAAGATTTAACATCATGGAGGCAAGCTTCTATCTTGGGTAGATGTAAGATTTCATCAGGTTTCATGGATAGGTAGAGTTGGTAGAACATAGCAATGTTTCCTTATGACAGCACCTAAGGGTAGCATATAAAGGGAAAAGAGCAGTGGTCCAAGGACAGAGCCTTGTGGAACACCGTAGCTTACTCTGGTGCGATTTGACGACTTCTCATGGACATGAACAAATTGATGGCGATCAGAGAGGTCAGATCTAAACCAAGATAGGGCACAGCCTTTGATGCCAACATGATGTTCAAGTCTCTGTAACAGGATATGATGAACTATAGTGTCGAAAGCAACACTAAGGTCTAGGAGAACTGCTATTGAGGTGCACCCTTGATCAGATGCGATTAGTAGGTCATTCAAGACTTTGACTGAGGCCGTTTCAGTGCTGTGGTGGGCCCTAAAACCTGATTGGAAGGTTTCTTCGATTTTATTTTGTTGTAGAAAGGAAGTAAGTTGCTTAGCTACTAGTTTTTCAAGTATTTTTGACAAGAAAGGGAGGTTAGATATGGGTCTATAGTTAGCAAGATTATCGGGATCAAGGTTAGGTTTTTTTTGAGAAGGTTTTATCACTGCTATTTTGAATGATTGTGGGACATATCCTGAAATTTGAGAGTTGTTCATTACATTAAGTAATGTCTCACTTAATAAGGGAAGTGCATGTTTAAGTCATTTTGTGGGGATAGGGTCTAGTAAGCACGTTGATGATTTAGATGAGAGGATCAAGGAGTTTAGTTCAGGGAGGTCCATGGGTTTGAAGAATTCAAGGAGAGCACCTGGTTGAGGGGGTGTTGCCATGGCGCATTTGGGAATGGGTGCAGGATCACAGAGGGGGAGGAAACTATGAATTTGTTCTCTTATTTTAAGGATTTTATCATTGAAAAAGGTCATGAAATCATTACCACTAAAGATTATGGGAACCGGATGTTCGATTGTGTTGTGGTTTTTTGTTAGCCTACAAATAGTGTTAAATAGGAACTTTGGGTTGTTTTTATTACTATCAATCAATGAAGAATAGTAAGCTGATTTCGCCTCAGAGAGTACTCGTTTATAGCTTAGAAGACTATCCTTCCATGCCAGGAAGAATACCTCAAGTTTGGTGGAGTACCATTTTTTTTCTAGTTTTCGTGTGGTTTGTTTAAGTGCACGAGTCTGATCAGTGTACCATGGGGCCAGTTTTTTCAGTTTTCTTATTTTCTTTTTTAGTGGTGCAACAGCGTCAAGGGTTGAGTGCAGCGCATGTATGACGCCTTCATTTAGTAGGTCGATATGAGGTGGGGGAGTGCATATGCCATTTACTTTGCCAGCAGTAGAAGCTGAGGTGAGGGCGAAGGGTAGTTTTGCTATGAATTCAGCAGCAGTCCTGTCGGATAGACAACGGCTGTAGAAGTGGGTTTTTTCCGATGTTGGACGGAGTTCTAATTTCATGTTGAATGTAATTAAGTGGTGATCTGAGAGGGTAGTATTTTGGGGTAGAACTATAGGGCGGTCAATTTCGAGGCCATGCGTTAATACAAGGTCAATGATATGATTATGGTTGTGAGTTGGTGTGTTTACATGTTGTGAGAACCCAATAGAGTCTATCAGTGATTGGAATGCAATTGTAAGGCTATTATTTTCATTATCCATATGGATATTAAAATCTCCCACTATCAGGATTTTATCAGAATTTACAATCAGGGCGGATAGGAAATCGGAAAATTCGGATAAAAATTCAGTATAGGGACCTGGTGGTCTATATAGTGTCACAAGAGTGACCGGGTTAGTGGCTTTTGAGTTTGGACGCATAAGATGAAGTACGAGGACTTCAAATGATGCAAATTTAAATGTAGGTCTTGGGGAAATACCTAGATTAGCGATTAGCTGCGATTCTCCTGCTGTCATCCTTGGAGATCCTTTTGCCAGTCTAACGGTGCATGGGGTCAATGTACACACACGTCTTCTTCCAGGCTGATTCATCTCCTTTTGCTTTAAACTTTTTGATTATTTCCATGATAGTGGAAATGGGTATTTTCAACTGTTTAGAGATTTTATAATATCCATTTCCTGATTTGTGCAGCTCAACAACCTTTCGTCACACAACGTCACTGTGTTATTGGGTCTTTCCCAAAGTAAGGCTAAGGGAATTCGGCCTTTGTAACCTCATATTTATGTAAACTTCAGTGAAACAGGAAGTCTTGGTTGACCACTTTTAGACTTCCTAATCAAACTGATGAACTTAAAAATGTAAAACATGACTGGAAATATACTTAAGCTAAAGATTTGAATTAAAAGATTCTCTAGGGGTGCCAATCATTGTGGCACACATGTTTTGGAGAATAATATTTATTTAATGTCAACATTTTTTCTTTCTTCCAATAATTTTACTTCAATGAAAAGGTAAGATTTTTGTGAAATCTTTGAGTGAATGACCAAGAGGATAAACAGCAAAGACACATTTTTTCAAAGCCTGTTTTGCTCATATTCCCTAAGGGTGCCAATAATTGTGGAGGGCACTGAGACAGGCTTCATTGAAAGTGTTACCGCTCTTTTTTGTTTGATTAGTGGCCATGAATATATTCCATTCTGAAAGAAATCAAGCTTTCTGTCTTATAACGGCCTCCACATATCAGTGCTTAACTATAATCAGTGGATCTGGCAGAGTTTGGATGTTTTGAAACCCAGCATCCCCTCTCTTCAAGGCCCACCCCACTCCATGCCGCCTGGGTTTGGATATAGGAGACTGGCAGACAGACACACCTCCTGGTACTGGTGAAGCTACTTTTGTTTAAATGAATACACTATATTCTCTTTACACAATTACAAATGTGACTCTTCTGAATGTTAGATTAATTCACCTGCTGATTATGGCAGAAACAGCAGAGTGAGATGGCTGGAGGTAGTACATGATAATAGATTGGTATTGATACAAACAAATAAAAATTACATTTAGTCTAATCTAAGTCAAACTATCTACATTGAGTAAATATTGTCAGTTTTTAGATATGTGGTCATTAGTCTGATCACATACGGACAGGTCAATTATATCTGAAAGAGTGGTGGAGACTGGTGGTCAGGGAAGAAGGTGCAGTCGTACAGGGGCCAAACAAGGGACACTGCTCCCCTTGAGGGAGAAGAGCGAGCCCGTAACAGATGAATCCCACCTCATCTTGGCTTCCCATCTCACACCACGCACAGAGTTGAAAGAGGACGAACAGACGGAAGTTGCGCATCATATAGAAACTGGGAGTCATATGCTGGCGTAATATGTTGGCCATCTTGGTAGAGTCACAAGTAATAGTGATCAGAAGAACTAAGGGTCGTTCTTAAGACTGAAGTGTTGGGCTTGATCTGATTCGCTATAATAACATTAACTATGTCTACGCTGCCCTAGCAGCAATAAGCAGAAGTCAACAAGTCTGTCGACCAGCGGCTGGGGGAAACATCAGTCGGATGACAACTCAGTTGACCTCTTCACCAAACCGAGAGGGTAAGTTTAACTAAAATAAGTAACTGGGATAGCCCGAAAAAGTTCTGTTGAAAAATAAATCCACATGAATTATCTATATTGACTAAATGTAGTCAGTTTCCCTGGACCTCCAGAATATAACTCCATATATTCCAACTCACCCAAAGATCTATTTTGCTTATTTATTTTTCCTCTTCTACAATTTTTGTAATTATTTGTGACTATTTGTCTTTGGTGAGAAGAACTAGATCCTCACAGAAGGAATAGAGACGAAGGAGTGAAAGGGGTGACAGGTTTGCACTTTCCCCCTTTCAAACACTGATAACTGAACAACCATATACGTCCTGGACAAATCACCATATCAAGTTCAAGTATTTATTTGTCAGATGCACAGAAAAACACTGGGCTGGGCACTGAAATTCTTAGGAAAAAGACACCGCACAACAACCTACCATAGCATTACATAAAATAACATAACAAAACAAAACAGTACACTGAACAGAAATTACACATAAAATAAACATATGATGAATCTACTAAATATACAAAGTAAATATACAATCTGCTAAACATATAATACACATATAATAACCTATACTAACCTAATATACCGAATACTTCGGTAGCGCCTACCAGAAGGCAAAGGGGAAAAAAGTCTAAAGGACGGATGGTACCAGTCTTAAAGGATCCTGCCAGCTTTTCTGATGCATCGTGTGTGGAAGATGTCCTGCAGGACTGGGAGCTTCCTGCCTATGATGAACTCCGCAGACCTGACCACACTGCGTAGGACCTTATACGGTCCTTGGCTGTGCAGCTCCTGTACCACACTGTGATGCAACCAGTCAGGATGCTCTCTATAGTACACCTGTAAAAGTTAGTGAGGATGACTGATTCCATACCAAACTTCTTCAGTTTCCTCAGGAAGAAGAGGCGATTCCGGGCCGCTTTCACCACCTTGTCCGTGTGAGCAGACCATGTGAGATCACTGCTGATGTTCACCCCGAGGAACCTGAAGCAACTGACCTTTTCCACAACGGATCTGTTGATGTATAGGGATGCATGCTCTTCCTCCTGCCACAATCATCTCTTTAGTTTTGCTGATGTTAAGAGAGAGGTTATTAACCTGTAACCGTGTTGCTCCTCTCTGTAGGCTGACTCGTCATTGTCAGTGATGAGGCCCACAATGGTTGTGTCGTCAGCAAACTTCACGATGAGATTTGAACTGTGCATAGCCGCACAGTCATGCGTGAACAAGGAGAACAGGAGAGGGCTGAGCACACAGCCCTGGGGGGTGCCTGTGTTGGTGAACACTGTGGATGAGGTGCGGTCACCGATTCTCACCACCTGTGGCCTCCCTGTCAGGAAGTCAAAGATCCACCTGCCTAGGGAAGTGCTTAGTCCCAGGTCTATGAGTTTGGAAAGGAGTCTGGAGGGGATGATGGTATCGAATGCAGAACTATAATCAATGAACAGCATTCTCACATATGTATTTCCTTTGTTCCAGGTGGGAGAGGGCGGTGTGCATAGTCAGGGCGATGGCATCGTCAGTAGACCTATTGGACCAGTATGCAAACTGCATAGGGTCCAGGGTGGGAGACAGCGAGGAGCAGATGAAGGATTTAACTAGCCGCTCGAAGCACTATGACAGAGGTCAGTGTTACCGGGCGATAGTCATTCATGCAGATGGCTTTGGTGTTCTTGGGCACAGGGATGATGGTGGTCCATATCGGTACCTCTATAAATAATCGCTAAATAACATATGAAAGAGGGTGTTCACAGAGTCTCATAAAGTACTGCAGGAACTGCTACTAATATTACTACGACTGAGCGTGCAGAGAGGGAGTGATGTTAAAGAGTATTCAAGTGTTTCGTCTGATAACGCTCTGACACAGACCAATAGTGCCTCTCTTTGGGTGGGAGAGGTGGGGTCTTAAGGCTCAGAGATAAAACTGTCTTGACAAACCACCTAACTTTTTATTCCTCAAAACGAATGGTTATACAGTACTGTGCAAAAGTTTTAGGCAGGTGTGAAAAAATGCTATGAACTAAGAATGCTTTGAAAAATGTAAACAATAAATGTTTATTTTTTATCCATTTACATGGTAAGACTGAGCACAGCAACAACACACAACGTAGTTATACTGCATCAGCAGGGTCTCTCCCAGACAAAGATTTCAAAGCAGACAGGGGTTTCAAAATGTGCAGTTCCAGCTCTTTTGAAGAAGACGTTGAGGATCGTAGACGCAATGTTCAGCCAAGGAAACTTAATGCAGCTGATGAAAAACACATCAAGCTTATTTACCTTCGAAATCGGAAGATTTCAAGCAGTGGCATCAGCTCAGAACTGGCAGAAACCAGTGGTACCCAGGTACAGACATTTACTGTCCGGGGAAGTCTGGCCAGAAGTGGTCTTCATGGAAGAGTTGCAGCCAAAAAGCTCTACCCCGACAAGGAAACAAGGCCAAGTGACTGAACTAAGCACGTAAACATAGAAACTAGGGTGCAGAAACATGGCAGAAGGTGCTCTGGACTGATGAGTCAAAATTAGAAATATTTGGCTGTAGAAGAAGGCAGGTTGTTCGCTGGAGGCTGGAGAGAGGTACAATAATGAGAGTCTGCAGGCAACAGTGAAGCATGGTAGAGGTTCCTTTCCAGTTTGGGGCTGCATTTCTGCAAGTGGAGTTGGAGATTTGGTCAGGATGAATGGTGTCCTCAATGCTGAGAAATACAGGCAGATACTAATCCATCATGCAATACCATCAGGGAGGCGTATGATTGGCACCAAATGTATTCTGCAGCAGGAACATAACCCCAAACATACAGCCAATGTCATTAACAACTATCTTCAGCTTAAAGAAGAACAGAAAGTCCTGCAAGTGATGGTATGACCCCCACAGAGCCCTAATCTCTACATCATCGAGTCTGTCTGGGTTTACATGAAGAGACAGAAGAATTTTAGGAAGCCTACATCCACAGAAGATCTGTGGTTAGTTCTTTAAGATGTTTGGAACAATTTACCAGCCGTGTTCCTTCAAAAACTGCGCAAGTGTATCTGGAAGAATTGATGCTATTTTGAAGGCAAAGGGTGGTCACACCAAATATTGATTTAATTTAGAATTTTCTTCTGTTCCTTCACTGCATTTTGTTAATTTATGAAGACTTGATGAAAATAAACTGTTAACACTTCCATTTTTGAAAGCATTCTTAGTTTACAGCATTTTTTCACACCTGCCTAAAACTTTTGCACAGTACTGTACAATAGCAGAGTGGGGTTGCATGAGGATATTAGAGTTTTTCCCCCTGTGTGATCTGTAACAGGTGTACAGAGTCCATTAAGAACATTGTATTTGTCCACTTTCTAATTTTGCTCAGTGCCCAAGGACGAATGGCCAAGTGATCAAATGTTTTGTCTGATAACGCTCTGACACATACCAATAGTACACTGTAGTCAGTGGACTTGGCCGTTGGCTTGCTGTTTTGAGGCTCAGCGTCCCTCCCCCTCTGCTGCTCCTAACACATGCCTGCATGCCTTCTTAGCTAGGATACATGATTGACAGGCAGGAAGAAACGCCCCAAACAATTAACCATACTCAAAAAATATCTTTTTTTTTTTTTTACATCCAGTTCAAAACATTTTCTTTTTAAGTCTATATGTTTCTAGAGATTTCCCTCCTCTCTGGTATGACATTGCAGCCTCAGATGAACAGAATATGAAGCCCCACCTGTCCTACATCCGGGGTGACAGGTTTGTATTTGCCACAACACTGATAACCAGATATGCCCTGGAAAATCTACAATCTCTATTCTGATCAGTGTCCCTGGACTTTATTTAACCTCAAAATCATGAAATGTCTTACATAATGAGTAACTGAGGCATATAAAAGAGGGTGTATCATGAGAGAGACTACCAGTCTTCTTCAACTACTATTGCAAATACTACTACTGCTACCACAAAACTGATGTGTGGCAGAGAGGGAGAGATGTTGAAGCTCGGGGCTGTCATCACACTGCTGGTGCTGCTGCTTTCCATGTGTGGAGCTCAGACTGAAGTTCACACAGAGAGCCAGAGCACTGGGGCTGCTGCTGCTGCAGCACCTACCCCAGCTGGACGTCTCTGATGAGCTCAGTGAACTCAGAGACATGGTAGTGGAGCTGAGGGTGACCCTGAGATTCACTCAGAGAGATCTGCTGCACAAAATAGAGGCTAAAAATGGTGCCCAAGACACAGAGATGTCCGCTGTGAAGACCAGACTGGCTGCAAGAGAAACTGAAGTAATGAATCTGAGGAAGGAAGCTGCAGCACAGACTGCCAGACTGTCTGCCAGTGAGACTGAGGTGGAGAAACTCAAAATGGAACATGCAGCACAAGCCACTGAGACTGAAGTAGTGAATCTGGAGAAAGAGATAACACAGAGACCCAAGGTGGCATTCTCAGCAGGTCTGACTAATTCAGGATTCATAGACTCTGGGACCACTGAGCTGAACTTGATCTTCACTAACATCATCACCAATGTTGGACAGGCCTACAGCAACGTGACCGGCTACTTCACAGCTCCAGTCAGGGGAGTCTACTATTTTAGATTCACAGTCATGGATGCCCCCTACCACTGGTTGCAAATCAAAATGTTTAAGAATGGAGAGCAGGTCATGTATTTGCACGAGGAAAATACCCCTTCATATTTCTCTTATGTTTCCAGTGGTGTGACTCTTCAGTTGGAGGTGGGAGATGTAGTTAACCTGCGACTCCCTGTAGGCTTAAGGCTCTATGATAATTCTGATAATCACAGCACCTTCAGTGGCTTCTTGCTCTTTCCTCTTTGAAGGGAACACACTGCTCAAGAGCTCATGTTGTCAAATGATAAATTATATGGTTCATGATCATGCTCAAATAAAGCATCTTTAAACTTGAATTGAACTTGAAACTGGACCCACACCCACTCAGTCAATATTTTTGTGACACTGTGTTCATTTGGTCAGAGAGGGCCTGTTCATTTTCTTCTGACTGGAAATATTGTTAAATATTGTTGTATTTTTTTCTTACTGGAAAGATATGTTTTCATTTCTAGAAAGAGTTTATTTCTGTGTTTAATGCCATCTTCATCATAGCATTAATGTCAGTGACTTCACAGCAAAGCTTTTGGTAAAGCTGATATCCAATGTATGAAATTACCGACCCAATTCAAGCAGACTTCATCAGCCAAGCTGTAAAGTACCATAAACAACACATACAACAAAGTCAAGAATATATATTCAGAGTCGTACTGAAATCCACTGAAATGCAGGTCAAACACCTCCAGTGTTATGAAGGGTTTATGGGTGTTACTGTACTCTTGTAAGACGTATGATGTATTGGTAGCCAAGAAGCCACATGTAGTCTGTAAGTCTCAACGCATCTATTGAATTTTTTGGTGAATTTTATGATGCCTGACTCTTAATGGCCCTATAAGAGCATTATTAGGGCATTCAAAATGTCTTATGAAGTAGCTATAAGTAATTGTAGCACTCATTATAACTATGTGTCTTCACAATGACTCATAACCAGCTTTATGATAAATAATAACCATAATAACCATATAACCACCTGACATAATGTAAGACAGAATAATGCATTATAAATATGTGATCATTAGATGATATCTGAATAGTGGTGAAGACTGGTGGTCTGGGAAGAAGGCGCAGTAGTACAGGTGCCAACCAAGGGACTCTGCTCCCCTTGAGGGAAAAGATTCCTCACTGAGAGAAGCAAACAAGATTTAGACATCACAGGAATGTACAAAACATCACCACTTCCTTTGTTAAAAACGGCATGAACAATTCTCCAGCAGGTATTCTACTACACCACTTGTTTTTTGGTAGGTCATTTTGGGCTTAAAGGGCTAGTAAGAGCCCAGGGGGGTGACAAACCTGGATAAGTTAAAGGCACCCAGTGCAACTTTATAGGCTTGAGACTCGAAACACGTAGTAAGTTTCAATAACTCCATATCATTACATATCGACATTCAAGGAGCAAAGATGAGACGTCGTTGTGTGGTGAGAACTGATAGAAAATCGTACACAACAACAATCGCCGGTGGGGAGAGGCCATTTTTCCATTGACTGGAATCCTGCTTTATTTATTGGTGGCACCAATAAATAAAGAATTGGGGGGAAAATGGCGGCGACTGTTGTTGTTTACGGTTTTCTATCAGTTCTCACCACACAAAAACGTCGCATCTTTGCTCCTTGAATGTCGATATGTAATGGTATAGAGTTATTGAAACTTACTACGTGTAAAAAAGACTAGAAATTGAATGTTTATTTTTAAGCCTCGAAAGTTGCACTGGGTGCCTTTAACTCGGGGTAAGTGGTAAACCTCCTAATAAAAGAACCCCCATTTGTTCATTTTCCTAGCAAAAAAAATGTCAGAGGGCTCTTCTATTAGGAGGTTTACCACTTACTCTGAGTTAACTTATCCAGGTTTGTCACTAAACCCCCAGGTCTCTGAGGTTCTATAGAACGTTTTCCTGAAGAGAAATGTTTCTAAAACGTTCTAGAATCATATCATGTTTTTTTCTGTAATGTAACCTACTTTTTGCAACTTGTTTTATGGAGGGCGACAGAGCAAGCTTTAAGCTTGCACTTCTGATTTCATTCACCTCCCCAAACGTTAATAAATGTTGGCAAGCGAAGAGGCAATACAAAGTTTATAAACACACCGCCAACTTTGCTGTTGTTGTGCATTTATACTTTGGTCCCTTAACAGTTACTTTGTTGTAGAAATGAGTTCTGATTGATCATGAATAAAAGCAGAAGAAATATAACAGTTTTCATGTAATTTAATCAGAAACACTTTAAATACAACTATTTTACAATAAACATGTCTTAGCCTCATACGATGCATCTCCACAGTATCTATCTGTTTTTGATGTAGCCTAGTAGAGTTGCATTTTGAGGTCTGTCTCATGAGTGAGAAATCCGTTTGAGTGCCGCCTGAAGAGACTTCTTCAGAAATGTTTCATTAGCATCCAGGCAGCAGGACAGAATATGTTTACATTCACCTTTAACCTGATAAAACAGAAGAAACACAAATCAGATATTCACCTAGCTACAGTCTGATTTCGGGACAGCCATAAAGGCGCCATCTTGTTGAGAAGTTGTGCAAGGGTTGTAACTCACATGGCTCTGATATTTGGTCAAGACTGTGAGGAGCATCTTGGCAAACTTCATGGACTTGACAAAGTGGGCCGACTGACTGCTGAGTTGGTTTGTGAACCTTGTGAAAATTGCATCTGTCAATTCCAGCTGTGAAGAAAAAAAAAGAGAAGGATATAGTTACAGGCACGCAGAGAACCTCATTGTGTCACTCAATTGATGACGATGGCCAGTCCATCTTCTTTGATTCTACATTTAAATCCATAATTGTTGGTGATGTAATATAGGCCCGTTAGAGGTACAACAGACTAGGATGCAACCTGAGCAGGGTCTTTTAAAAGTCAGTCATTGCTCAGTGAAACATCTGAGGAAAACAGAAGGCAAGGAAACAGCAAAGACAGTAGTGCTAGTGTTAGGGTGACATTATTCACCGTTGATCATTTGGATATAAAATAATGCTGTTGTAACAACACAGGTATTATTCCCAGCCAAAGTATTTTGAATGGAACATATTTAACCTTGGAGAACTAATGTATTTCTAAGGACAAAACAAACACCAGTGACTTACCCTTGTATCCAGAAGACAGTGGATGACGGAGAGTACACTCTCATTCCAAGATCCGGAGAGAGTCATTCTGCAGAGATTACAAAACTATTACATCATTTACCGTAAATAACAAAATGTACTACTTTCTCAAATTTCCAACTAAAGACCAACTAGAATATAGAACTTACTCATTTGTGAGTCAAAACTAAAGACTAATAGAGTAATACTTTTTCTACAATACATTTAGGGTCTTCAGGAACAGCTGATCTTACCCAAAGACCAGTAGTCTATACTGGGGCTCCAGGGAATCTTCTATCAGTCTGCTGATCAATTCAACTTGAACAGTTCCTGAAAACATTCACTACTTAAGTGGACACCAAGCCAAACATGTTTACATTTACAATGATACCATTTCCTATGCATATCCCACAAATTCTTCTAAACATCTTAAAACATTACTTCACACAGCTAAATAAAAGTTAATTTCACTCTCTCTCTATGGGCCCTATCTATGCACCCAGCGCAATTGACATTGTCACCGACGCATGTATCATTCCTAACTTGCACCCGGCACACAGCGGGATTTTCCCTCCAGAGGCGCGCGTCGAAATGAACTTGCGTCGACATGGGCGGGCCGGAACAGAGAAGGCGTTTCTCGGGCGCAAGTCTTCCTTTGTGGTATCTTGAGGTTTCAAAACGACAGTGCGCCATTGACCAGAATAAACCTAGTCTAATGTCAGAGGCGCATTGTCTAGAGTCTGTAGCGGGTTTTTAGACGCTATTTTAACGGCGCGTGCTTGGCCGTACAGTATAGGACCTATAGGCTACACTTTACTTCTGTCGTCTACACGAGAGATTAACACCAATTTTTTGGCAAGCCATATATAATTACAAGGAAAATAAAGTATTTACCACATGAGGAAATCATTGTGATATCCGTATCCAAGATATTTTAAAACTAGGCATACATCTAGCGTACAAATTGACCCAAATGATTCAGGTAACTTGAAGCTGCGTGACATTTGATTTATTGTACGGCTTTGTTGCATTTATTCATTCACAATGATTTCCTCATGTGGTAAATACTTTATTTTCCTTGTAATTATATATGGCTTGCCAAAAAGTTGGTGTAAATCTCACGTCGGTCTCCTCGGCTGTGAATTGTTCCGGTCTTCCACCAGGTAATTCCGCCATTAAAATAACAAGCGGCTATGGAATATGCGCTGCTCGCTCTTAAAGGGAACGTGAGATGAAGCTTGGATTGGTTTATTGCATATTACGCCCAAACCACACCTATGGCTGAGTAACCTCCTTTGGACCAACCCATTTGACACTTGCGCTGGGTGCAAGTGTGTTTTTTCCGCCGTTGTAATAGCAACTGCGCCATAGAGCCGCCCACACAGCTACTTGCGTTTGGCGCTGTCCTACTTGCGTTTCTGATCGTTAAAATAGGGCCCTATGTGTTTTATAAAGAAACCCCGGAAACCTGGAAGTTGTTATCTTTCCTTTTTCCCCAAAATTCTATAAACACCCTGCAGTGAAGATTAGAGCTTTAGAATGCTTACAAAGTCCATGATAAATGAGAGTGTTCTGCAAACGCAGTGTGAAGAGGAGAAAGAGAGACAGTTTAAGTGAACTATGTCAAACTAAAACCCGGTGTTGGCTACCGTAGGATCAACTCACCTGCCTGGCCTCCCTCCAGGATAGGTTTTATGAGCTCCTGGCACATGGGTCTGGGGTAGCGGGCGCACACTGATGACACTGCGGACGCCAACCAGCGAGAGGCTGGCTCAGACAAACAGACCACCTGTGGAGAGGAAGACAGACGGATGTTTGTAGGATGAAGTTTTTCATTGTTATTGATCACAGAGCCAACATATAACACGTAAAAGATATGTCACAAGATTGGCAATACCTATTGATAAATGTTTATTGTTAAAAAATTAAGCATAAGAACAAATGGATCCAAAATCTAGAAGATGAATGTATAATTCCACAAAACAGTAGATATTGTGATACTTTTGGCTTAATGCTTACAAGTGTTTAGAAAGTCTGAATCCAGCTGAGTCCAGCATAATGCTTAGCAGTGGATGATTCACTTCAGATGTTTTTTTTTTTAAACTTTTATTTTTATATGGATTTTCCAACAATGATACACAAAAAATATGCAAACAAACCATACAAATCAAGACAAAACACTCACACAAAACACAAGGATCAAAACAAGACACAAAAAAAAAAAAAAAAAAAAAAAAAAAAACACACAAAGCTTATAGGTCCTTCCATTCAGTCACAATGCAACAATTCTGTCTTATTCAGATGTCATTACTATGAATAGTAGTGGTATCACCCTCATCCCTTCTGTAATATTTCCATTTCTCCCATTTTCCTTCAAACTGATCAACCTGCATTCTCAGGGTATGTGTAAATCTCTCCATGTCGTAGATCTCCTCCACAATACTCAGCCACTGTTCTTTAGTAGGGGGGTCTACTTTATACCAGGCCCTTGTAATTGCCTTCCTGCTAGCCAATAATAGTACTTTCACCAGGTATTTATCCCCTCCTTGCACCTCCTCTTGTGGAATGTTCCCCAAGTATAACACCAGACAAGTTTTTGGTATCTCATATCCCAATATCTCCCTCAGTACACTCCACACTCCCTCCCAGTATCCTTCCATCTTTTGACATTTCCAAAACACATGTGTATGGTCTGCCTCCATTTGACCACACAACCTCCAACATGGTTTCTGGTCTGGAGCGTATCTCCCCTTAATCTTTGGTGTTATGAAATACCTCATGATGTTTTTCCATCCAAATTCTCGCCATATCCTAGAGCTGGTGGCTGAGTGTTGGCCCTTGCACACATTATACCAGTCATCTTCTGTTATTTCTATTCCAATTTCTTTTTCCCATTTTTCTTTAATATAAACAGTTGAATTTCCCCCACTGGACCCTAGAGCTTGGTATAGTGCTGAGATCACTCTACATTTTCTCCCTTCATATGCATTTATCATTATTCTAATAATCATGTTCTGTTCTTTGGGTTCTTTTAACTTTATTTCCTTTAAATAATAATCCCTCACCTGAAAATACCGAAAGAGGTCATTTGCTTCCAAATCAAATTTCTCCCTTATAGCCTGAAAACTCTGCAATTTACCCTTCTCTATTAGTATGCATATTGCTGTAATACCCCTATTTGCCCATCTCTCAAAGCCCAAATCACTTATTCCTGGTTTGAATCTTTTGTCATGGGTTATCCACCTCAGAGGCCTTATTTCATTCTCTATTCCATACTTTTTCACTACCAGGTGCCAAGTCCACAATGTGAATTTAGTTATCGGGTTTAACAATCTCTCTTCCCTTTTAAACAATTCCTTATCGGTCATTAATATTTGTATGGGGCTAGCCTCAACCTTCATTTCTATATCCTTCCATCTAGCTACATACTCTCTATTACACCAGCATGTTACAGCCCTGAGTTGTGCAGCATAGAAGTAGTCTTGTAGTTTCGGTACAGCCAAGCCCCCTTTGTCCTTGTGGAGCTGCATGGTGCTAAATCTAATTCTTGGCCTCCTACCCCCCCATATGAACCTGGATATCCATCTATCCCACTCCATGAACTGTTTCGGTGGTATCATTACTGGCAGAGTTTGGAAGAGGTACAATAGTCTCGGTAATACATTCATCTTAATTATTTCTATCCTTGAGCTAAGATCAAATTGTAGTGTTGACCATCTTTCTATATCCCGTCTGAGTTCTTGATTAATCTGAGTGTAATTGGCAGTATATAACTTCCACGCTCCCTTCGTGATGTTCACTCCCAGATATCTAATTGTTTCTGAATTCCATTTAATTTTATATTTCTTTTTTAACTCCGGTGTAGGGGTATAGTTTATGGCCAAGATTTGTGTTTTGGTAACATTAAGTTTATATCCTGAGTAATACCCATATTCCTCCAAAAGGTTCATCAGTGCAGGGAAGGATTCACTTGGTCGCTCCAAGTAGGCTACCACATCATCCGCAAATAGCCCTATCTTATGTTCAGAGCCATTCACCTTCACCCCTCTGATATCATGGTTCTGCCTAATCGCCTGTGCCAATGGCTCTATGAATATTGCAAAGAGAGTTGGAGAGAGACAACACCCCTGTCTAGTAGATCTTCCCAGACCAAAAGAGTCTGTGAGACTACCATTCACCTTGATCCTAGCAGTCGGCTCTTGATATAAAGTTTTAATACATTTGACAGATTCCTTATTGAGACCAAATCTTTCTAAAACCTTATATAGGTAAATCCAGTTGACACTATCAAATGCTTTCTCCGCGTCTACACTAACTAAAATTGCACTATTCTTTGTTCGCTGAGTCTCTTCTACAATGTGTATCATCCTCCTTATATTGTCCTGCGTCTGTCTTCCTGTAATAAAGCCGGTCTGGTCTTCGTCTATAATGTCAGTCATGAATGTCTCAAATCTTTTGGAAATAATTGATGTATACATCTTGTAGTCCACATTCAGTACTGATATTGGTCTATAACTACTACAGTGCTCTTTATCTTTGCCCTCTTTGGGTATGGTTGAGATAATGGCCTCCTTCCATGAAGGAGGGATTTTCCCTTCCTTAATTGTGTACCTAAATGAGGCCAACAACACCGGGGTCAACTCTTTTTTAAATATACGGTAGAACACTGAAGGAAGCCCGTCACTTCCCGGACTGGTATTGTTCTTCAATCTAGAGATGGCCCTTTCCATCTCCTCCTCTGTGATGTCTGCCATCAATAATGTATTCTGCTCTTCCCCTATAGATGGTAGATCCAACCTGTCTAGGAAGTTTTCCATATCTTGTTCGTCTGCCGCTGGTGGTTGTGTGTATAAGTTTTGATAATATTCTCTGAATACTCTCTCAATTTCGTCCGGTTCGGTAAGCAAATCATTAGTTTGTGGATCTCTAATTTTGTATATGGTATTCAATGCTTGTTGTTTTCTTATACGTCTGGCCAATAATCTGCTTGCTTTGGAACCTCCCTCATAATAGGTTTGTTTAACAAATCTAGCTTTCTTTTCCACTTCAGTCAGTAGTATATTATCAATTTTATTCTTTGTTTCTTTCACTTGTCTAAGTATCTCTGGGTCACTTGTGGCATTATGTTTTCTCTCCAAGTCCTTTAAACGTCCAATTTGTGTCTGGTAATTTACTAGTCTGGATTTCTTCAGCAGAGTTGTCTGAGCTATCAAGTTCCCCCTAATGACGGCCTTAAGCGCATCCCAAAGAATGTTTGGATCTACCTCCCCATTATCATTTTCCTCTATATACCTATTTATATCCTTTTTTATTCTTTCTACCAGGTCTTTATCATTCAGAATCCCCACATTCATCCTCCACACTGTAGTTCTCCTTCTCTTGTTTAAATGTATTGTCATGTAGACTGCGTTATGGTCTGATAAATCTGCTACCCCAATCCTACATTCCTCAACCCTATGCATATCTCCTTTTGTCATGAAAAAATAGTCCAACCTTGAATACATTTGGTGTGGGTCTGAGTGGTGTGTGTAGTCTCTCTCCAAGGGATGTAGTTCTCTCCAAACGTCTGCAATTCCCAAGTCAACCAGTTGTATATTCATATATCTATTAAGCCATGTCCTATTCTTCTTTGAGCTAGTTGTATCTAGATGGTAGTTCATCACCATATTGAAGTCCCCTCCACATATTAAGATCCCCTCTTGTTCTTCATTAATGATGTCAAATAATGATTTAAAGAAGGTTTTCTTGCTATCTGGGGGTGCATATACATTGATCAATGTCACTTTTTGTCCCTCTAATTTACCCTTTATCATTATATATCTTCCCTCCTTGTCACATATTTGTTTTCCGAGTTCAAATTTGGTACAATTTGTTATTAATATGGCTACCCCTCTCCTATTGTTTTGTTTGTGGAAAGTGCTATAAAATGTATTGTTGTACCCAAACCTCTTTAGTTTCTCATGTTCCTCTGTAGACAAATGTGTCTCTTGTAGAAACACCACTTGTAATTTTTCCTTTTTGAATTTGGCCATAAACTTTGCCCTTTTAATTGGACTACTAAGCCCATTCACATTCACTGATACCACTTTAACACCTTCATGCTGCATTATACATCAGTTCCCCAGTGCACTTTCATTACCCATAAGCTAAACATGGACACATAAAAAACCTCAGCAACAGCTATTCTAACTAAACAGTAAAGAAAAAAGTGATCTCCCATGGTAGACTGGGGTTCATTATCTCTCCCCATTTCCCCTGTTGGTGGGGAGAGGGGAAATCCTCTCGTACGAGGGCCCCCCTTAGCGAAGAAGAACTCTCCATGCCGAAGTCCTCCGTTCACGCTAAACATGTCCAACATATTCCAACCGTCACTCCCGGCATTAACCTTGCAGTTCTTATAAAGCCAACAAAACGCTAGGCATGCAGGCATATGGATATATTTTTTTTACCCATTGTCCAAACCGACCCACACAATGGATAATAGAATAACATAGAAAACTCCCTTCAATAAAATAATTACGCTAGTCTTAAGAAGAAAAGAAAAACTCTGTGCAGGAGTGGGCTGAATCATTGTCTTAAGCATGAGTAGCTTTCCCCTTCATCCTTGGCCCAAATAAAGTATGTGCCTACAGGCTACTTACGTAACGTTTAGAACCAAAGAGCTTTAGAGAAAGAAAAATAGAAAATAGGGAATGCGAAAGTTCGTGCTTGTTCCATGATAACGACTACGAGGAAAGTTCTCGTCTACTCCTTCCGAGAAAACCGCATCAGCTCCTTCCTTGCTCTCCCAGCGACGTCGGTGTCCTGGGCCCCAACTCTGCGCCATTTATAAGCGGCTTCCAGCTGCTGCTCCATTGGAGGTTGTTCCTCCTCGACCAGACCTTCCACCTTCATTCCCCTCTCCTCCATCGCCCGTGCAGCTTCTTGTGGACTACCGTAGGTCTGAACGCCTCCTTGCCAGTGGACTCTCAATGATGTTAGAGGTGACTGGAACTTAATCCCTTTTCCCTTCAGAGCTCTCTTAAGACCCGCATAGCCACGGCGCTTCGCAGCCACCTCCGCTGGGTAATCGTAGTCGAACGTCACCATCTTTTCTCCAATATGAATTTTTGTCTGCCAGGCCTTTCTGAGGATGTCATCCTTCATTTGGTATTGGAGAAAGTTGACAATGATAGCTCTGGGATTCTTATTCGAGGCAGGTTTCGGTGCCAACGCTCTGTGAGCACGTTGTATTTGTAGGTCGGCATCTTCCCCGAACTTAAGTTTCTCACGTATCAAGTTATCTATAAACTGGGGTACCGAATCCTTCTCTGTGCCCTCTGGTACTCCCCAAACTCGAATATTATTTCTTCTTGATCTCCCTTCTAAGTCAGTTACTTTTTCCTGTAGCCTCCTTTGCTGTTTGAGCGAAGAGGCGAGAATCCCCTTCAGCTCTGAGTTCCATTCCTCGTTCTCCACAACGCGCTCTTGAATGTCTACGATATCTCTGCCCTGCGCTTCAATTCCTCTCTCGAAGGCCTCGAACCTGTTGCTCATCTCCACCTTAAAAGTGGCTAGTTCTTGTCTCAACATACTTCCCCAATTTTGAATACTCTCTCGAATGTCCTTCATTTCTTTGCGGTTTTCCTCGCTATTGGACCCAATCTGCCTAGACACGTTGTCGAAGCCAGCCTTCATGTTAGCTAGCATGTCTTCGTTAGCAGCTTCAGAATTATCATCTCCCTTTCTATCTCCCATTTTCTCTCGCTCTTTTTGCTTCTTTTCCGTTTTATTTTTGGTGGAGTCCCTTGTAGTAGTCATCCCCTCTCTATTTGCACATTTGAATTTAGGCTTTTCAATGTTTAATACTTCATCTGCCGGGAGCTCCTGATTTCACGTCTATCCACTCATTTGCCAAAACCGGAAGCCCCACTTCAGATGTTTTGATACCTAAGAATAGATTTACACTGACATTTCAGTAATAGCTCCCAATGGTAATTTCATACAACCTGCTGTCACTACATCTCATTCTGTGTGTGTGTGTGTGTGTGTGTGTGTGTGTGTGTGTGTGTGTGTGTGTGTGTGTGTGTTGGTACCTTGCTGAGCAGCAGGTTCCTGATGAGGGCGGCCGCCACACTGTGGCTCAGGTCTGGAGAGAGCGCCAGCAGGCAGGAACAGAACTGGGGTAAGGTCTGCTCTCTGACCTCAGACAGCTGCAGCAGCCCCCACAGCACATCCACCTGGACACAGAGGAGAGGAGAGATGGTATGGAGGTTGGCAGGTCAGTGTAGCCTGTGTAATGAGACAGAACAGTCCCACGCTGGACTCAAATTCGTGACAATGACGGACATGGTAGGCTGGGGAGCTAGTGGTAGTATTTTATACCACAGGAATAGAGACCTCAGGCAGGATACCTCAGGCAGGTGTTCAAAGTGTTGGTGTGTGTGTGTGTCTGTGTGTTGTGTGTGTGCGTGTGCGCTTTATTCAGCTGTGCAGGCAGAGAAAGGCAAGATTCACAGGAAGATGCTCATGCGTCTCTAGTTTCTCACGTCTCTGACTAGACAGGGAACAATTCTGAAGTATTCAATCAGTGAAAGGAGAGGAGTTTTCCACACAGAGCTCGGAACCCTACTTGTAACTTCTAAGAAACATAAAAGCATATAAATAGAATAATAAAACATTAATATATAAGAATCATAAGACTCTCATTAGCAAGAAGCATCATCATTGGCCTGTATGAAACAAATAACCATGACATAAGCATACTGATAGAGTAGAATAATAAGACATTCATATTAGGGGTGGGAAAAAAAAAATAGTTTATTCGATTTTTCTTGATTCTCTCTAAAACGATTCTCTTTTTTTTTTTAACACATCCATTTTATGTTGAATACATCGATTATTGGATTGTTCATAGAAAGTCAAAATTGTGACAAGGAAAAGCTTTTTCTCTAATAAAAAATAGAGAAGGTAATTCATCTGTTGATTTTCTTTAATTATCAAACACAAAGTAGGAAGTGTAGCAAAGACTCTGAGTAGCACACTCGAATGTTTTAAAAGTCGAAATGGATTGATAATCGTTTTATCGGTTTTGAATTGATAATCGTTTTTTTACACATCCATTTTATGTTGAAATGCAATTATCGATTGATTATCGATTATCAATTCGAAACCGATAAAACGATTATCGATGCATTTCGACTATTGAATCATTTTAGTCTAAAATCACTCCCTACTTTGTGTTTGATAATTAAAGAAAATCAACAGATGAATTACCTTCTCTATTTGCTTTATTAGAGAAAAAGCTTTTTCTTGACACAATTTTGACTTTCTATGAGCAATGCAATAAAAGATGCAGCTTGCATTTCAACATAAAATGGATGTACATGTTAAAAAAAATTAAAAATAATATATATATTTTTTTTAATTACAAAATCGTTGACCTCTGAATCGGAATCGAATCATGAGGTGCCAAGAGATTCCCACCCCTAATTAATATATAAGAACGTGAAATAGGCATACTGAAAAGGTAGAATAATAATTAATTAATACATTAAGTAATAAGACAAATAAACATAACTTAGCATACTGACTTGACTGGGGTTGCACTCATTCAGCAGTCCAAGGGTGGCCACAGTGCTTTGATCCCACTAAACAGGACAACCAAAATAAGAAGGCTTGTTATCACTATGTGAAGAAGTAGTAAGATGCTAGTGAGAAGTTTTGTGGTTAAAGATGAAGGTACCTCACCTCCATTTCAGTCTCTAGAAGTTCTTTAATTAATGGAACTGCAGCCTGCAAAGCAACATGTAGAGAGTATCATAAATCAAAACAAGTCACTCCAGCATTACTTAAAGAGAAATAAGAGGTCTCTGTGCCAACATTCCTGCTTCACTTTAGCCACGACTACCAATGTTACCGTAACAACCTGGCCATTTAATGATGTCATGTTTTAAGTGCACTTCTTGCAGCTCTCACCTTTATGTGGTCTGGTAAGGTAACTGAGTCGGAGTCAGGTGGTGGCAACAGTGATGCCGCCGCGTTATCAACAGGGGTTTGGTCCTGAGGAGGACACTTCTCGATTGGAGAACCCTCTGTCTCTTTGGCAACCTCCTCTGGTACACCACCTTCAGCAGAGTTGGGCAGCTCCATCTTCATCCTCTTGCTCTGTTGTCCTTCATTGCTAGGGTCGGAGTCCACGTCCAAATTCTCACTTTTCCTCTTCTGGGACTGACTCAAGGGGGCTATTTCCGTCAGACATATTTCTGGTTTGGCGAAGTAAGAGGACCATCCGCCACTTCGGCCAGTGCCCTTGAACTGCTCACAAAGTTCTCTCACACTCTGTTTGCACTGTGGAGTCAGAATCTCCCGTTGTGGGTCTCTTATGTCTCTGTGCAGTTGGCCAATCAGTGCAGCAGTCCACGGAGCTCCATCGTCCTCTTGGCTCAAACAGTTCAACAAACTCAGGATGCAGTCTTGAGACAGCCCGGTGTGTACGACGTGAAGAAAGGACAGGAGGCTCCATTTGAATGATGCAGGAAACAAGCACACCAAAGGTTTGCTTTGAGAAGAAACCAAAAACACTGTGTTGCTTTACATCCTAGTCATGAACAATCTTATAACGCATCAGAGGTAAAGTGAGTGACCACACATGTTATGTTACTTCATCATGTCATACGTACACGTTCGCTAACAAGTGAAGGCGTACTTACGTTGTCAGTCCTTGGGAATCCCCGTGTAAGCAGGGTTCTCCTTGGCACAGTCTTTCCAGGATATTATGCACCGAGAAAGAAGTATCCAAAGTGCGCTGGCGATTGAAAACTTTCAGTGCTTTATTAACTCCAGCAGACCCCAAGAAGAGAGCTCGGAGCAACAAGCGTGAGCGACTGTCAAAACGTTGTAATAACTCCTTTGGTTCCATGGCAGTGTAGTAAATAAGGCATTCAACCGTGAGTTGACTGCTTTTTCGTCCAACTCAAGGGACATATGTCCACTGTTAGAATGCTCGACATATACTTACTTTTCCCCATAGACGAGAATGCCTGTAAGTCAATGTTTCACTGTCTATGGTACAGACGGGCTTTGGTTCTTGTTCTTTTTGCCGCCAACCCTGACAAGAAAACCAAAAGAGTCTTATCGCCATCTATTGCTATGGAGAGCACTTTCACCTGCGTATCCGAAATGTGAAGTCAACATCGCAGGATACGCGGATAAAAAGTGAGCATGAATATCCTTTTTTTCTGTCCAGCACACATTTCACATTCAGAAGTTTCAAAGCATTGTTGAGATGAGGGGAAATTGATAACATACGCTTATACACATGTCTTTGAAAACACTGTTAAATAAATTGATTGTACTGAATTAGCTTACTCCTAAAGTTATCTATTTAAAAAATAAACTAAAAAGTGTTATTTTAGTTTTTCTTTTCACAAATAACAAAAATCGAGTTTTGGGGAACCCCATTTTCGTGTCCCCATTTGTCAACATGCGCAGATTCACCAACTCAAAAGGAAGGCAGGTGCGCGAGCAGGCTCCTGCTTGTCATTTGGTTTGCAGGTAAACTATGACCTAGAAGTGTTGTTAGAAGTGTAACGTTACCAAAGTATAGATGGCATATACTTATACTTAGATGTATATGGGCATTTCCATGTTTGTCAAGGGGGAGGAGAGAGTGTGGTCGTAAACAACCTGTTACGGCAATTGTAACTTAATTATGGGTTTAGTTTTAGTTTGTTTGCTTGATTTTGGAGCTCGAGCTAATCTAAGCTAGCTTGCTAACGTTAGCTAAGACAATTTCCCGCGACACTGGCTGTGTACTTTTATTGCTTGTCGTTATATTAACTCGCTGTACAAGAGTTTCTCTAATTAATTGACTTAGGTAAAAACAAAAGCGAGTAAACGGTTTATTTACAAACCATAATCATACAAAGCAATAACTTTCCCCCATTAAGTTATTTAGCTATCTTGATAGCTACATTAATTTATACTTATCGTCGTTAGCTTAGCTAACATTAGCAAATTAACTGCTATTGACAGCGTTTACAATATTTTAAGATAAAGTTACCACTCACCCAAAATAAGGTGAGGGGAAATGAGTTGGCTATCCCCTCATATATCAAGGAATGACATGTGTCTTCACGCTATCCAGTTGGAGTGAAACATGTGTATTACTAATGTAATTTCTCTTTGACAGATGTGGAACAGGATAGCTTGGAGAAACAAACAACTTTAAACATGCAGTTCTACACACAACTGTTTACCTCCAACCGTGGGCCTCTGGCCAGGATCTGGTTAGCGTGTCACTGGGAAAAGAAAATTACCAAAGCTCATGTGTTTGAATGTAATTTAGTGATGGCCATCCAAGATATTATATGCCCTCAGGTAAACTATAAAAAGTGACATCATTCAGATCTCATTGTTGTGTAGTAATGTTATTTGTAGTTATATAAACTAAGTGATTTTACTTTTGGTTCTATCATACCTTACGTTTCATGGGAGGTGTGGTCTGACCCTAGATAAAGATTGGCTTGAGAACATCAGGACATCTGCTTCTTGGAGTGGTGCGAATTTACTCACGGAAAGCCAAGTATCTTCTTGCGGACTGCAGTGAAGCTGTGGTAAAAATCAAAGTGGCCTTTCGTCCAGGTAATCCCAAATCCTGTGGTATTCAAATACTTTTTCACTAAATACAGCATTGCCAGTTTGATCTAACAAAGGTATTTTGACGGTTCACCTGCTCCGTACTGGTGAAATAAAATCACCCACTGGTACATATTGGGTCTATGTCGCCCTTCCCTATTCAGACATTCTTATCGAAAGGACGTCAGCCAAAAAGTGCTCAGGGAATGTTAGTTGATATTTTCTCTAACCAAAAAATGATAAACATGACCATCATGACATCTCTTAGCACACAATAACTATTTGTGTCAACCTGAGTGAGGATAAAGGAAAAGGAAGTGTTTATACAGTATGCCAACAGCCCCATACAAATATAAAAGTCTCCTTGCTCCCTCTATCTTTTTCCTGATCGTTTCCTGATTTTGTTTGCTGTCTTGTCCCTTCAGGGCAGCTTGACCTGCCGGAAGATGGGAAGGAGGCCCGGTTTAAATCCATCACACTCCCAGAGGACTTCACCGACTTTGACTCTGAACTGCCCGACCCCAAGTACGTTACCCCAAGTACAGATCACTGTAAATTAATCCTATATAGTCTTTGTCCCGTAGATTGTGATACATGGTACAATGTTATTGTAAAAAATGTAAATAATTGAGATACTTCTTTGGTGAACAATAAAGTATATCTGTTATGTATAGTGTCAACAACATGTTGACGTAGCACCACCATACAGGCTTATGTTAAGAATATTTTTTAATGTTCCTGAATATAGTTTTAGTTACCATTGTGTAGATTAGTTCTGACTTTTGAGGTTTAATTTAGCATGTTTTGTAATGTTGTGTAGTGGCCAGTCTAGGTACTGGTGTCTTACTTCGGAATCAAAAGACTTGAGAGGCATAATTGAAAAGAGCTGGAAGCTTAGTTTATTGCCACAGACAAGACAATAAGAGAAGGACCCGCGTAGTCGTTCTAATGATACAAAAGTGTGTAACCCCTTTATATAGACCTCAGTTATCCTACAATATTATCTGTTCATTTCTTACTGGCTCTGGGCCAAATCCAATCAGAATGATCAAATTGTAATATTCATAAAGGAGAAGACATTCATTTACATGGCGACTAAGAGTCTAACTCCCTTTTCTGCACATCTAGCATTCTAAAAGACACCAGACCTTAACTTAATTTATTACAGCAAGCCTAAGCCAATTGTTCATGATACTAGCAGTGTCTAGAGAAATCCCCTAACACGGGGTTAAGCGCATGGGCTCACATGAGCTCACATGGGTTCTTGTAATTTAGAAGTTAAACAATACCTAGTTTAACAATAACTAAAAATGTGATCTACATAATCCCCCCTTTGTCAATAAAGACACACCTTGCTCTTGCTCATATCATAACATAACATTTATCACTATTTTATACAGCATATGAGCACAGTTTTAGTTATACCGCAAAGCCAATAGTTAACCTTAACCTAAACATCACATGAATCTAAACAGTTAATATAGCCATTTTACCAGCTTCCAGTATTTAACATCACACACACAAATAATATCTCTCTAGGGCAGTCCTAGCAGAGTTCACACCACACAGACCATGGAACATTCCTATATGGCCTGTCATATGAAAAATAAAAAATACAGAAGTATAGAAATACAGCTCTATCTAAAAAGCTACAAGCACATTTTATTTATTTTATTAAGGCACTCTGTCTAAATTAATACGCAGTCAATTTTAATATAAAAGTTAACTTCAATGTAGATATTCAATTTATTTTTACCCATTATACTTTGGCATTAAGCTTAAATTCATCTCCAGGAGTTATAGTTCCTTGAGAGGCCTGACATATGTGTGAGGACAAAATCCTCTAAAAAATAATCAAACCCCCCTTTGTTTACATCATACATTATTCCATTCTCTTGAAGTAACTGCATTCTTCTCATCAGTAAATAAACTGCTGCAATTTGTTCTTTCAGTATATGACATATGGCTGCAGGTGTGTTGAATCTTTTTCCAGGTCCCCGTTGGAGTCAGGGCTTCCTCCCTGACCCATACATACTCTCATGCGTTGCTCATGACCTGTAACATTTCAAGTGCTTCATCGTTACCATAAGACATTGTTAATCCCACTCTGCTTTCACTTTTATCAACCAACACTGTCATCTGGGTAAATTGAGAAGCTATTGCTCTGACTGCAAGTGACATAAATGTCCTTTGCCCACTTCACATCTGATTGGAACGAGTCCTCGTAACTCCCACGCTTGCCTGTAGAACACAGATTTCTCACCTGAAATGTTAAAAGGACCTCTGGTAACCAGTGTCCAAGTTCTGTTTCAATTTCCTCCAAAAATACTCCCCACCATGCATTTTATCAGTCATATCAAAACATTCGTAATTGAAATATTCTTCTATAGTGTAATCACGGATTTCCCCTAAATCAGTTTCTGGCCAATTGTATATGTATAATTTACAATGGTCTCGCAATGTGTATGCAACACCCTTTTCAAAATGAAAAATCATATTTCTATGCGATTGATTTCCCATGTATATCATGCATTCAAACAAGCTTTCTTTTGCTCACTTATACCGAAGGTTGATTCCTCTGGCGATGATTTTCTCTGCTTCATTACCACCTCTCCATTTCTTAGGAGACGCCTTCATACTCACAGATCCACCTCCATCTGCTGCTTTCCGTTTTCTGGAGATCTTACCCTCATCCAGTTTTACATCTTTTACCTTCCCCTTGTTCCGAATCTTAGGAGGGGCATCATTCTGGATGTCAGCATGTGCAGGGGTCAGGATCTTTACTAAAACCTAGAGGTTATTGCTCAAACTTGTGATCCTGAAATTCTACAAAAAGTTAGTACAATATTACACAGTAGAACCTTGATATCACCATAGGCTGGAAGCTGTTTTTGTTTACAATCTTCACCTATACCCAGTCTCCTGACTGGATCAGTCCATATGCATCCACCTGTGTATATATAATCTCCAAAAATTAGAAATGACAGATACGCATAATTTCTACATGCCCTATAGACATGCTCTAAACGTGTAATATGATTGATGATTTGCAGTACTTTTATTCTATGCTTCCCATACATTTCTTATTGTTCAACCAAAAGCATTGCTGTTATGCTAAAACTAAATAATATCACATATTAAAAAATATACTTACCCTCTCTCAATTTTGGTCCTGTCCTTAGACATTCCTCAATCCATCATATGAATCCATCCATGTTTCCAATACCTTTTCATATCTATGTAGTACATAACTACCTATACTATTACACCTTCCATTTTAAAATATTACCCAAACATTTTATCCGTACTCCTTTTCTCTGATTAAAGATGCTACAAACATAGCATTATACAAATTTGAATCCCAAAACCTCCCATAAATAGGGTGACCATAACCCCAAATTCAAAATGTTCTCGTATACCCCCCCTTACGCACTTAAAATCAAAGTGCGTACAAAACAACAGGGCTAATAACATGTATGAAGTTACCATGTGGCCATCATAGCACATTCATATTTTATCATGCCCGCAATTCATCCCCTTTTGTCCAATGGTCTTATCCAATAAACTAGTTTCATCACATATTCACAGTATAGTTATAAATACAAAGTTTGACTGCAAAGTAATTATTGAATCCTGTGTGGCAAACAACCAAAGCCCACATGGCTGATTAAAAATATAAAGGCTGACCCCCCTTAGTCATATAATAATAACCAAAGGCTTACATTGATGTTCACAATCCTCATACTACATCAACCCTACTTATACCAAGATATATCACTAGTAAACCAATATCTCACAGGGCATGGCATTTCTTCCTCATCCCCATCACACACTGAAAGTACAATTATCCGTGGCATACCTTCCCTTGATGCCATTTCTGCTCCTCAACCAAAAACACTTAGTTTAGATATTACAGCCAAGCCTGTAAAAGACACTTAAAACCACATATATTAAAAATATACTTTTAAGTGTTAACATAAAACCAACACAATTCCTCACTCGAACCTTTACTGTTTGGAAGATTCTCATTTCCCCTGCTCCCTAACAGACTCACAGCCACATCCCTCCATATTACCCATAGACACAGCAACTTGAATACTGCTGCATGTACTTATCCTGTGTGCCTATCTGACCAATAAACCACACATATTAACCTTCCTCACACACCTTCACACAAGCCTTCCTTACACATACACTTTCCTTCAATCCACAAACCTTCCTACTACACACATGTGCAAAATGTATCCATACAGTCCAACTCATATTCCCGAAACTCCCAATAAACACCCTGAACTGTGACTCCTGACTGGAACATGTGTTCTCACTGACATCCTCCTTTGTCTCAAGCCAGCCATCCTAAACTCCTCCAAACCTCCTCTTCATTAACATAAGCCATATAACTCCATATCCACAATGGCCTAGTTCTACGTTTCACTGATGCCTGTGCAGAGGATCCCCTTCTCTCTATCACTCTCCACCCAACTGTATAACTAAGAATACTGATAAGAGAAACTTTCAATACTCTACTCGTACCTTATTAACCCTATCTATATATGACATATTATGGCTATACTCACTATCAATATGGATTATTTACTCTAAACCTCTATATTTGTTGGTGTAACAAGAGTCTGAAGGACCATAGTGTTACCTGCAGTACAGTTCTCTATCAGCTTGGTTTGTTTACATTTTGCGGTGTGGGAAGTGCTTGGAGAACTATGGTGAGGCGTGGTGTCCGATTAGTCAAAGAAAGTCCAGCCTAGGTACACTCAATTTGAATTCTCATACGGAAAAACACATATTTCTCTAACAAATTAATAGGAGTATGATTTTAAATTAATATGGGCATCCTTACTTCCTCCCACTCATTTTAATTGATACTGGAACTGTAGAATACCCCAGGTCCCTCTAATAGGCCTACTACACACCCCCGTACAGGGAAACTAGACCCCCGGTTTCACCAATTCATGGCTGAGCATTTCCCCGTCCTACCCACATCCAGGTGCGTCCTTGAGCCTTGTCAGATGTGTGGTCATGTCAGAGTCCTTTTAACCTGCCATCTCCCTTCACCCCCTCTCCCTCTGCTTATTCCTATGAGGCCCTTTCCTCCGAGGGCTGCTGCCACTGTCGAGATGGCTGTGTCCAGTTTGATTGTTCATAGGCTGAGGTGCCATAAAACTCTTCGGGAGGGGTTTGCTCTCGGGATGTTGAGCAGACACTGGAACAGGCTTTCTTTGTCCCTTTCACAAAGTCCAGTTAGTTTTGAATTCAGATCTTAGGCATAGATCCAAGCAAGATGTTTTCTTTCCATCTCTCTTTTCAGACGAGCTATTGGAGCACTTTCTTGCAAAAATGGGTAATAGAGGTCAGCCCAGCCACAACCTGATGTCCCCAAAGTTGATACTAGTTTATATGTGTGCAGACTTTTATTTTTTCCTTTCTATCTACACTTCTCTCAGAACTTATTCCTACTCAGCTCTGTTATAAAGCATTGTTCTGCTATGTCTGGTTATTCCCCTTCTCTAAATTACTGCCTCCTCTGTCCTTACTCTATTATTGAATTATCTCAACCCTTTCCCTAATGGACTGTGTGCTGTCTCTTTCACTGCTGTTTGGCAGCACTCGTGTTAACAAATCTGGCTGTGGAAATCTGTCCTCTGTTTACAGATCCTCATCAATACTCTTAACTTTAACTTATGCTGTTTTTAACTTAGTGTTCCCTTTTCTGGACTGTTCCCGACATTCAGACATCTCCACACCTCACGCTGCATTCTCCACAAACTTCCTAATTGCCTTATCATTATATCAAATATCTTTTGTCCTAATCCTACTTTTCCTGGCCTTAAAGCATTAAAAATCACTGTCTCTTCCTTCACAATTTCCTTAATCAAGTTGCCTATGCCTGCCTTCGAGCAATCCTATTTTATTGTTTCCATCACAAATCTACTAATCAATTCTTTCATCTATCTTACTCCAAAACTTCTCATAGTCTTTGTCAATGACACAGTTTTCTTTGATACATGACAGGACAACTAGATTCTGTCCATTTCTCCTCAAACTTATCTCTAGTCTTATCTGGTGGTGCGCTCATCTTTTGTCTCAATTTTGTCAGATCTTTCTTTGTTATATGACTATAATCCTCTCCCACTATCATTGTGTCATCAGCCAGAGACCAAAATGCAGTGCTAACGCCTAATTTCTCATTTATACTTGCTTCCGACTAATACAATTTACTTATCTCTTCCAAAGGAGTTTGTCCTGCATCTACCAAAGCCATCCTTTGAATTCAAATTTTACCACAGATCTATGTATAATAATTATTCCTCTCTCTCTTTTCTGACTACAACCGTATACTTTAAACTATACTACTGTACTTTGAGAAATAAGTCTTGCTTAAAGCTCGCTCAATGATTTTACTCTCTTCCAGCCCCTCCTTTCTCTGCTCCTTAGCACAAGTGGGCTTTATCAACCCCTCCTTCCTCGGCTTCTGCTATGCGCTACTCTCCTCTCTCTCTCTCACAGACTCATGTGTCAGTATGATTGATATGGCCCCAACCTTTTTTCCCCTACAGTTCTGTCTCTCTCTCTCTACCTCTCAACGCACGCACAAAAGTGAATCCCAAAAACCACAGTCTTATACTTTTTAACTTCTTAATACTTAACTCTAAAGAAACCAAAATGAATTGCAGGAAGGCCAACCTACAACATTTCAAATAACATTAATTACAATGTTTTTCCACATACAATCTTAACATACAATTAATTATTCCCACTCCCCTATTTCTCCTACCAATTTTGAAATAATCACAACATCCTACAATGTTCTACATACTATCATACAAGTCCTCTGACTTAAATCATCAATTTAACTTCCTAATTTATTCTTTTATCTTATGTATTTGACCCTAATAAAAAACACCTCTCAAATACCCCTTCAAACTGTATGACAAAATACCCAAATTCTCTCACAATTACTGTAATATAGGCCTACGTATTACAACAAGTCTTTTACATGTTTTCTTTACCAGTCACGAAATTACCTTTAAAGGAATATTCAATGACAATTTCTCATATGATATATTGACAATTCAAAACTGAACAACTGCGTGTGGTGTTTATATGTCTGTTGCTTAAGGAAATGTATCAATCTTATCTCCCAGCAACCTTGTGTTTTGTACCTTATGTGTTGAATGTATTTAACTTGTTTTCAGTTTAAATGATTAACATCACAATTTACAATATTTCACAGAATCGTCATTCTTTGAAAAAACACGTAACACAAATACCACACTATTCAACGAAGAGATCATAACGGTATACTTTATATAGGCTAGGCTTAAATCACACATATCAACACTATATTTCGCGAAGAGATCCCGACTCCAATTCGCACATACCACGGAGAGATCCTCTCATTTTATATTATCCGCATATGTTTCCACTGGCTATATCATTCACTCGTGACTCATACTCACTTTCTCACGTCGCAAGGAGCTCTTCTACAACCTGCACATTCTTACTCGCAGAGAGCTCTTCTCCAACCTGCACATTCTTACTCGCAGAGAGCTCTTCTCCAATCTGCACATCCACAACCTTACCAAAACATTATCATAAAAGAAAAATATAAGTCATCCCAACTTAGACTAACACTACCGTCTATGTATGTAGCATTGTACTCCTACTGCGAAGTGGAGGCCTAAACACTATCAACACATCACGCTTCTCCCCTTACCTTTACCACGATGAGCTACACTCATTCGCCCATACCAAAACCTATTATAAAAACATACACATCATACAAACATAAAACATATAATTCCTAAAATACCTCCAGTTCTTTCCAATGAGCCTCTTACTAATTAGGATTCTTGGCTGAGAACGTCACCCGAAGAGCGCTGTTCCCCACCCAGCTTCTCCCTAGCCACACTAATCAGCAAAAAATATGCATTTCTTACCTAATTAATTTGCGCGCTGTGGCCAGCGAGAGCCACGTGGCGAACAGCTCCCCCCAAGGCTTTTGTTCTTGATCAGGTCCCTTCGATAGGTCGACAAGATTATATAGTGGCCAGTCTAGGTACTGGTGTCTTACTTCGGAATCAAAAGACTTGAGAGGCATAATTGAAAAGAGCTGGAAGCTTAGTTTATTGCCACAGACAAGACAATAAGAGAAGGACCCGCGTAGTCGTTCTAATGATACAAAAGTGTGTAACCCCTTTATATAGACCTCAGTTATCCTACAATATTATCTGTTCATTTCTTACTGGCTCTGGGCCAAATCCAATCAGAATGATCAAATTGTAATATTCATAAAGGAGAAGACATTCATTTACATGGCGACTTAGAGTCTAACTCCCTTTTCTGCACATCTAGCATTCTAAAAGACACCAGACCTTAACTTAATTTATTACAGCAAGCCTAAGCCAATTGTTCATGATACTAGCAGTGTCTAGAGAAATCCCCTAACACGGGGTTAAGCGCATGGGCTCACATGAGCTCACATGGGTTCTTGTAATTTAGAAGTTAAACAATACCTAGTTTAACAATAACTAAAAATGTGATCTACAGTTGTTTGTGTAAATACACTCTTCTCTATTTACAGGATGTTTAAGGATGTAGTTGACATCTCCTTGAACCAGAGTCGCATGGAGGAGATAACGCTCAGGGAAGATTTTGGGGATTTCCCTCTCATGATGGATAGCTTCAGTGCCAGATCTTTAGGTGCTCAACACTTCACAACACAACTCACAGACACTTTTTCAAAGGTCAGGTGTAGCTTTATACCCTGGGGCATTCCCCACTACCTTTCCCCCTCCCTTCTATCTACCTTAAATATAAACTTAAGTGGTATGACCAGAAACATATTTACTTATTATAATACAATATAATATAAATATAATCTGAGGTAGGAACGATTCAAAGTTAGCAGAACTCTCTCTATGCTTAAGATACGGAACAGTAATTTGTGCTGTGAGTTTTGAAATTCAAATACACAGCTCAGTGATATATGTTCACTTTCAGGCATGCATACGTTTAAAATAATCTTTCTCATTCGTTCTGGAAATACAAAAACACAAACACATCGGGATAACATGGCTGTCTACTGAAAGGCATGCTTCAAACATTCACGTTCACTCTTGAACTTGCATGAAACATAAAATGTCCGCTGCGTTACACTATAAAAACACACTCACAGTGACAATATTCTGCACACACACAACTTGGAGACACTGAGAGGATACAGGTGGTTACACTATTGATCTTGTTGTTAGCAAGTGCAAGTGAAGCACTGTTTCATTTCACTTGCAAATCTGATACAAATCTCCATTTAAATCTCGGTATTTCCATTACCGATAGTCGATTACGCTTACACATTCATTATACATGTGTGTCGCTTCATTTATGCATCAGTTGACTACTTTTGCTTACCTGAACATAGAGAAACACAAGCACAAAAAAACTGTCACGAATCGTAGTTTTTGCCAATCGTGTGTTTGCCTTTTGGACTTTTGCGTTAAAACTTTTGTCAATAAACCTTGAACTGCATCTGGTCTGCAATTGGGTCCCTTCCTGCAAATCTGTGTCAGAAACACAAATAAAAGCACAAAGAGACACAAAGAAACGCTAGCACACCAGGGCCCCATTCGTCGTAAGGGCTTAAGTTAAGTCGATCAATTGTCTTATTAGCCAGTTTGAATTACCGAGATGATTGAGAACAGGATATATCGGGTCGTCCACGGCTTATCCCAGTTTTACCATGTAGTTAATTTGAACCAGACTAAACTTATCTGGGCAAGTGCATGTGCCTGTCCTACTTCAAAAGGGGGCAGGGTTGATCACCAAAACCATGATTTTTTTTGAAGGTACAATGGCTTCTAAACTCAAAGAAAGAGCCTCTTTTTTTCTCCGCTGGCGAGCAGAAGATGATAATGAATGCTTATGAGGAATACAAGACCATAATCATTGTCAAATCCAACGCCGCCACCGTTGCGAGAGCAAGACAAGAAGCTGTGTATGCAGGGGTATCTATAGATTATGGCAAGTGTGATCTGGTACATTAGGTAGCGCTGTCGGTTAGTAGTTGCAAGGTTGCTAGTTGGATTCCCTCACCCCCTTATTAAGTGTAGTTTTACATTTCCTTCTAAGTCGCTTTGAATAAAAGCATCTGTTAAATGACTAAATGTAAATGTATTAATAAGAAATGCAATAAATTGAAGCAGTGAAAAGAAATTGTGTGTATTTCTCTCTATTCTTATCATGAGTCCACCTTAATCATTTTTTTACAATAATGAAATGCTATGGTGTACTTATAACACTGTCATATAATTATGAGTGCTTTATCTCCGCATCGCCGATACTACAAAAATGTACCACTGGCAAAAAAGCGCAAGACAGTCAATGTTCGGCTGTGGTGTTTGCAATAAATGGCTCGAGAATGTCTTGTAAATATATTATTCCTTGTCGGCTGAATCGGGAGCGCTCATACAAGAACTCATCATGATAAAATATCGGATATTGGTGATTGCGAGGAACTCTCTCACTATGAAGCGCCAATTTAACTAATATCACTCCTTGGTCAAAAGGATCTCTCCTTTTCCTGGGGGTGTGGCAAGCTTATCCAGCTTCACTTAAATTAGCCTGCGCTGGAGCAGGTTGGAGGTAATTAATGTGTTGCTATGGTGATTTATCCAAAGTTGCTTCCACAAACCGAAAGGAGGGAATTATATTATCTCATCCTGAAAATGATCTTGCTAAACGAGCTACGACAAATAGGGCAAAGGATAACGTGGCTGCACTGCAGGCTGTGAAGGTCGACTGAATGACACATGTGCCCCCCAACCCCGGGCCTGTGTGCCTTTACTCATTTTACTCATTGTAATCATGAATTAATATCCTAAACTCCTAAAAATTAACATATCAGATTATGAATGAACAAAACAATAATAAATCCCAACAATGAAAATGATGAGTACAAGGGGGTATCCAGTGTCCATTGATATGGGCCACTTTTCTATGTAATATTTTTAGAAATTAAGTGCAGGTATTTTTGCGTGAATGTGGGTAACCATGGCCTCATAATCTCTTGTCTCTTGTAGGGGAGAGGTCGGAGTTCGATGGGTTTGGTGACGAGGGGCTGGAGAACACTTTACTAGGTAAGGACCGGCCACAGATGTCTCTCGACTCTTGACCGGATGTGGTCCGATCAGCAGGTTGTATATTAATTGAATGATTGATTGAAGATTGATTTGATTATAATATACTCTAAAATACTATAAAGTAAGTCTTGATGTTTTTGCTTTTATTTAATTTGTCCAGATTTTATGATCGAGGCGAGTAATGAAGGATTCACAGATATCTTTGGCTCACCTCATAAGGTCCCAAGGACACCACCTCCAACGGCCATCAACCAAGACGGTATGCATTAATTACACACTCCCTCAACTAAGTACTATATGGGCTTGTGTGTCTGTTTATGTGTGTGTGGATATATAGATACATATATATTGATAGAATGTACTGAGCATGCCAAACTTCATAAACTGACCGGAAGACGCAGTCAGGGTTTACTGGAATTAATTTCAGCGTGGAGACACCCTCTGAGCGTGTTGTTCAGAGAATGGCCTACCTGACTGTACAATGTGTTACCATTTATACCATTCAGTCAGGTAGAATACAGGGGGGGAGGTGAGACCACACCCTACAGGTAATGGCAGGAAGGGGAGACAGTGGGTTGGGGAGGGTCAGCTGTGAGAGGGTAGGGGATTGAGAACAGAGGTCAAAGGGTGATAGCAGGAAGGAGGCTGGAAAGGGGTTAAGATGCTAATGGTTCAGGTCCCAGTGAGACAGACAGAGTACACATCCAGGGGTATGGGTTACAGATACAAAATAATGCGACACTTAGCTCATGTCTCTTACAACAGTAGAATATCAATATTCGGTTCCATCAATATTGGCAAGGAACAGTTTGTTATTGTATGTTATGTCCAATAACTCTTATGCTCCTTCGTGTTCAGTTTTGTGTTTAATCCTCTGCATCCTGTAGTAGTCTGTCGCCCCCTCGGGACCCTGTGTGATACTGCAACATAACTGGGTGATATTCTGATTCCAGATGTGGATCCAAATGCTTTGGAAGTGCAAGTAGAACCCTGTAGTCCCCAGACCCCCACTGCTGTGTCATTTGGTACCATGAACGACGAGACGGTTCTGGTGGAGAATGAGGCAGAGTACTTTGCTCTTGAGCCGGTTCCAACGACACGTAAGACAGTTTGTATCGTGTTTGTTTTTTACCATGACACGCAAGACACTCCACATCGTGTTTGTTTCTACCATGACAGGAAAGACACTTGATATCGTGTTTGTTTCTACAGCGTAGTAGGTTGGCTCTGTGGAGGGGGGTGGGTTATTTCAGTTGTACACAAAACATGAACTAAAGCTAGTTCAATAACTTGGAAAAATCATTTTGTCATTTTTATGAACGTTATCTTCAAATATGGAATAAAGAAAGAAGAGAAAACCAATCCAAAATGCCAATACTATAGTACCCTCCCCAACTCCCTGGGATGAAGACAGGCAAAATTAAAAAAACAAATAAACAAAGGGTAATTTAGTTAATTTACAAGAACAAGATCCTAAGTGCAAACATAGGTGGGTCAGTGCAATGCTCCCAATGAAATTAGGGCCCAGGATGTTACATTTCTTGTGCTATAAAATGGAGACTTCCCAGTAATGGCCAAACTGTTCAATGTCACATGCAACTGATCATACTAAAATTACCTAAACTACATATTGGAACACACCATGGTACACCACATTTTTTCTAATTACTCATATTAAATGATTAATGATTAATCAATCATACTTAAATGATCAAAACTACATTTACTACAAAGTTCATGCATTGAGCAACTCCCTCTTTTGAAATATTCAAAGATGCGAGACAGCCCCCTAAATGTCTGTAGCATTAAGTAACAAAAAATACATCATCA